>NW_006770037.1:64228-79509 GCF_000442215.2 Lipotes vexillifer
GGGGGGGGGCAGAAGATTGAACCTGAGGCCTGATTTTGAGGGAGGCGGGGAGACACAGAGGATATCAGGATGAGAGGAGAGCTAACGAGGAGACTGTTGATCCATCTGTTCCCTAGTTCAAGGGTTCACGAACCTCAGTGATACTCAGAAAGACTCAAAGAGGCATTTTTGAAAGATAGGTATATTTCCAGGCCTCACATCACACCTGCTCATCAGAACCTCCAGGGGTAAGGCCCAGGATTTTGATGCACACATGCATTCTTCTCACCACCCCACGTGCAAGCTGGTTCCAGACTACTCCTGCCCATGACTCCAAGGCAGTCCTCGCTCTATTTGAGCTGTTTCTCTTCTTTCTTCTTTACTAGCTGTTCAGATGCAAAAGAAACTCTCCGAAACCCAGGGGGGTGGGGGGGAAATCTGCTTTTTGCAGGGGTTTAACAGCATCTGTCAGTTATGAATTTGTGCTGTAGGAGAAGCAGGTGCTTTCTGGGAAGCGCAGGAGCAAAGCTCTCCTTTAGACTGTCGCCATTTTTATTCCCATCATTCATCTTCAGTGAGAACCTCTGAAAAGCAACTGAGAGGTTCAAAGACAAATATTTCTTTCCCTTTTGACAGCCTCCAAGGCCTGAGTAGTGCTCGGCACCAAGAGGGGGAAACAAAGATGATACAGGAATGGGCTAAATTCAGTTCTGGAAGATGTGAACTCTGCTTTTGGAACCCGTGTCTTCTCATCCAGATCACACAGTCCTGGGATAATATGAGGAGAACACTGAGAGCAAAGAGCCCAAAATGGGAATGGTGGCTGGATTTATTGTTTTATCTGAGCCACCAGATGCTGTGTTCAGGCTCTTGATGGTTTCCCCATTGGATTCTAGTGTTTGTGATCACAAAGTCCTCCCCATCAAGGCCATCCTAATCCAAAATCTAAAACAGATCTTCTATGATGAAGATAAATGGTAAATGTAGAAATTCAGGGTCAGCTGAACCTTATCTTTATAAACTGCACCAAGTTATAAACTTCCTGAGGGTGGAAACCATGTCTTTCTTGCTCACAACTGCAGCCTGAGGGGCCAGCATCACCTGGCATAGAAAAGGTGCTTGATAAATGCCAAGTTCAGCAATGAGTGGAAGGTCTGCAGCCACGGGCCAGGGTGCCAGGTGGACTTGGCAGAACCACATGAAAGTCCTCTCCACCTGGAAAGGTCTTCCTCTGGTCTTTCTCTTCATTCCAGCCTCAGCTCCATGACCCGTCCTCAGAAATGGTCCCTGAACACCCTATCTGAAGTTGGCCCTTCCATTACATCTCTACCCCTTGTCCCTATTTAGTTCACTAATAACAAACGTCACGATCTCCAACTCTCTGATTCCCTAACTCGTTTATTATTCTTATTTGATTACCTGCTTCCTACACCATAATATCAGCATGGCTGAACTCTCCACCCATAGCACCTGGAACAGGTTCTTGGCCCAGTAGGCAGGCACTCCATGAATTCGAGTCGAACGAACAAAGCAGCATTAGATTATGAGAACAAGAGAGACACTTTTCTCCGTTCTACGACGCACGTTTTATTGATTCTGGACCTGCGCTGCATCTTACAACCGATGTACGTATGTTATGTTGCCGTTTACTCCCATCCTCCCTGAAAAGCTGTTAGCACATCAGGGTGCTCATGTTATAAACTGTGTCTTAGCATCAATGAAGGACACCAAGCATTATCCTGAGCTCTCTAGCTTAGCTGCCTCTAAATCCAGGATGCTTTTGCTGAGCAATGAGGAGGAGGGAGGCACATCAAAGGGCATAAAATAAGGAAACTAGTGCCGAGAAATAGCTGGAAGGAATGAAGAGCAGAAAGGGCATTGGGAGAGGGCAGGGTGGGCTGGCAGTGGTGTTGCTCAGGCGCTGGGCAGTGTGAACTGTCCTTCATCTCCTGCCCCCTTCATCCCACCTTGGGTGTTTATTAATCTGCCAGGAGTAGCTGTGTCGCCTCAGGTGTGCCTGAGACCATACATGTGATGGCCTACAGCACTGGGGTGGCAGGGCACGTGGGCTGCCTGCTGGAGTCCTGGGCATGGCACAAAGGTGAAGGCTCCACTTAGGGACTTCTTGGGTTGGAACAACGGCTTCAAGCATCCTGCCAAAGTGTGGTTCTGCAGCGTCTGTGTCAGAACCAATCAAAGAATTTGCATAATAGGCAGATGCTCGGGAGGCAACCCCTCCACCCCAGAATGGGCCTCCAGAAGCAGCCCCCAGAATCCGCCTTTTCATAAGCTCCCCCCCGACCCTCCCACTGCCCCCCACCCCCCAACATGATTCTTTAGGTGAGTGGTTCTCAAACTTAACAATGCAAATGAGGGAATGATCTGATTCACCTGGGGACCTATCCCAACTCCAGGCAGCTTCGATTACAAATGGGAACGGAATCCCACAGGCCACTGCTGGATGCGTGCTGGTGAGCTCCTAGGTGCGCAGGCAGGGCAGGGCCTGGGGGGGGAACCGAACGGAGCTCAGCTCTGGGGTGTTCGCTGTCTGTTCCTGGCTGCAGCCTGACCCCTGGTGGTCAGAGCGAGGGGTTTGGTAGGAGGGAGCCGGAGCATTTGGCTATTTGCAATGCCAGGAAAAGTTATAACAAACTCCACCTTTGCTTGCAAGAGGTGGGATTGCCAAGACTGGGATGATTTGAGGGGGGGTGATGCGCAGGTTATGGATTTTCTAAATTCCTTGTTTTGCCTCCATCGTTGACTCGTCTTGTCAGTGTCCCTCCCCAGACACCTCTAGGCGGCATTTTAGCTGCATTTCTGCATCTCTGTGGAGGGAGGGGAGGGGAAGAGAGGAGGACAAGAAGTTGGGTGTTTTCACAATACATTCTTCTTTTTAAGGTTGGGGGCGTGGCCAAGGTTAGCAAACTGACAACCAGACACAGGTGTGCCTGTGGCTGCTATTATGTGGGCCGCTGCCTTTTCCTCATTAGCCCAGGTCCCACTCTGCCTCTCACCTGGCCGGCGCACCTGAACCCACTGAGGATGGAGCGAGACGGCAAAATGGCTGCACCGCTGCGGCAGCCCTTCCTCTGTCCCTCGGGGTCTAGGAGTGGCTCACTCAGCGTCCGGACACTGATCCCGTCAACTTGCTGAAGCTCAGGCCCAGGATGCAAGTGGTCATAAAAAGAGGTAATTTAAAGAAGTCTCTCCAGTGATATATTGCCCTCTCCTTTTCCTTTTTAATTCTTGGGCATTTATAACCAACAGAAAGAGATCGCCTGACTTTAGTAATGAATAATAACGTGCTTTGCGTTTCCAGAACGGAAATATAGAGCCCAAATCAGGGAGCTATGATTCTTTCGGCCAGTGACCGCAAAGCAAGATGAGTTAGTGTAACAAGGGGAGCGAACACAGAGAGGAGAAATTTCGACTGAGAGAGTCAGGGGAAGGGAAGTGGCCTGAGAGGCAGCACCCTGAGTTGCTGCAGGGTTGACCACGTGCAGTCCAGTTATTCAGGTGTTTAATACACATGACTGAGAGCCCTCCGTGAGGAAAGCACTGAGCTGCATGCTAGGAAGACAGAAAAACGTGAGACATCTGGCTCCTACCCTCAAGTTATTTTCAGTCTTGCAGGAGGCAGTGGAAAGACGCGTAAGCCAAAACTGATCAAACTATTTGGACTATGAATTTATCTGGCATGTTTAGCTCTTTGATTCACTATGTGATCATCATTGCTGTCACTCTCATTCACCGAGCGCATAGAATTTTATTTAATTCTCACCATAATCCTACCCGTATTTATTATTATCCCCATTTTATAAATGAGGAAACCGAGTCCTTAGATTAGATAACGTGCCCAAGGTCAAATAGCTGGAAACTGTGGGAGCTGGCATCAGCCTGACTCCAGAATTCGTTGTCACCCAGCAGGTGACAGTGTCCTCCCGGGCCTCCACCTCTAATCATGTTTCTGCTGCTCTCTTGCTAGAGTCCGCTTCTCACATCTCACTTACACTTATCTCTCCGCACTCACCCACCCTAACATCCTTTCCTCCCATCTCCAAGGATAAGGCATGCAGCCGCAGAAGCTCATTCATCACTCTACCCCTTCTCCAGCCCTTAGGACTCTGTCCACTCACCTCCTTTCTCCTGCACCCTCAATTCATCATCTCTGCTCGTTCCTTCCCCTCAACCCACGAACGTGTCAAAGGCTCTCCTTCACTAGACAAACCCACAAACAAATAAAACACACCACAACAAAAGCTTCCTATATCATACACCTATTAGAACAGCTCAAATAAAAAATAGTGACAATACCAAACGCTGGTGAGAATATGGAAAAACTGGATCTCTTGTAAATTGCTGTTGGAAATGCAAAATGGTACAGTCTTCTGGAAAATAGTTTGGTAGTTTCTTAGAAAATGAAACATACGCTTATGTGATATAGCAGTTGCATTCCTAGGCATATATGCTAGAGAAATGTGAACTCATGTCACAAAAATGTCTACATGATGTTCACTGAAGCTTTATTTCTAATAGCTCCAAACTGGAAACAACCCTAATGTGTTTCAGGGAGTGAATGGCTAAACTAACTGTGGTATATCCATATGATGGAATATTCCTCAGTAATAAAGAGAAACAAGCTCTTGATACTTCCAGCAATGCTGATGTCGTGGGGAAAAAAACTGAATGAAAAAAAGCCAGGCTTAAATGTTACACACTATATGGTACCATTTGTATAATGTTTTCAAAATGACAGAATTATAGGGATGGTGAACAGATGCATGTCGCCAAGGGTTGGGGCATGAGGGAGCTCTTTCTGGTGATGGAACAGTTCTGTATTTAACTGTGGTGGTGGTTACACAAATCCATGCAGATGATAAAGTTGTGTAGAACTATTCATACACACACGTATGAGTTCATGCAAAAACTGTTGAAATTTGAGTAAGGTCTGTAGCTTGTAGCAATGTCAATGTCTTGGCTTTGAAAATATATACTACAGAAATGTAAGACGTTACTACTGGGGGAAGCTGGATGATGGATACTTGGGACCTCTCTACTGTTTTTGCAACTTTCTTTAAATCTACAAAAACTTTTTAAAAGTACATGTACTTAAAAAACAAACAAAACCCCAAAGCTTCCTTTACCCTGTATCCAGTTCAGCCCTGCTGGGTCCCCAGCCCATGGGCCATCACCCCATTTCTCTCCTCCTCTTCTCACCCAGGACCACCCAGAAGGTAACCTGCCCTCACCGTCTCCACATCCTCCCCTTCCATTCACTCTCCAGTCCCCTGCCATGTGACTTCTGCAACCTCCCCATTGCCAGATACTGGGGAGAGTTTGCAGTCTGTATGGGCCTTTCTGCTGCTTCTGAAACCATTGTATCCTCCCTCCTTGGGGGCGGGGGGTGGTCTCTAATCACTTGGTGTCTATGGCAATGCACTTTTCTGCTCGTCCTTACGCCTCTCTGACCAATATTCCTTCTCTGTCTCCTTTGTGGACTTCTCTTTCCAATAGCTTGTCTTCTGCCCCTTATCCCTTAAATATTGATGTTAAGGGATTGACACTGACCCACTCCTTGACCCGCTGCTTTTCTTCCTCTTCACTCTATTCCAGAACAATCTCATCCGCTCTCTTGGTTTTAACTGCACTTACCTGTTGCTGTCTCCCAAATCAGTATCGCTAGCCTAGGCCTTCCCTCAAGCTTTGGCTACGTCTATTCACCAGCCTGCGGTCATCTCACCCAAATGTCCTCTGAGAACTTCAGAATCAATGTGCACGAAACCTTTATCACCTTCCTTCTAGATCAACTCTTCCTCCTATAAGCTAGAAACTTAGGAATCACCCTTGATCACACACATTCATTTGGTTGATGGGGTCCTCTTGAGTGGGCCTAAATGCTCATCTCTATACCTTTTACCACCGTCCTGGTTCAGGGCACCATAATCTCCTGCCTAAATTACTGCCATAGCATCTGAACTGGTTTCCCTCCACACAGGGAAATCCTTCCTAAATCTGTCCTCCACCTTAAGGGTGGAGCAATCTATTTAAAATATGAACCGCCTTCATCAAACCCTGTAGTGGTTGAGTCCATCACTTAGAGGCAGAACCCCAGCCTTTTAACATGGCACACAGGCCCCTCTATCTAGCGACTGCCTATTGCAGGGACTGTTTTTCAATGCGTTTCACTCTCCAGCATGACAGGACTGCCTGTGGGTGTTGCTTGTGCTTTGCTGTGCCTCCCTCCCGCCCGTCAGGCAGTGCTGTCCAAGGAGAGTGTCTTTCTTCATCCCAGCCCCACTCCTCCACCCATCTAGACTAAGCTACTCCTGCTCGGTCTTTGGGAACCATCTCTCACCTACCCTCTCCACCCCTCCTGTTTACATTGCAATTATTTGTCTATGTGCCTATAGCACGTTTCCTCAAAATGTAATAGGAGGGATGATGATACCAGATTTAAGTTCAGGTCTTTGAATTACTTTAAGCAATCAAAATACTCTCTTGCTTGCTAAGTGAGATTTATGAGCTACTGAGGAGGTAGGACAATGCTTTAGGTTCCATACATGCCTTTCACAAGCTGTGAGAGAAGGACGTGGAAAGAAGATGATCGCCCTACCAGCAGAGGGCGACATACAGCCGTGGCTTGGAGGATAGGAGGGACCACTGCAGCCCGGGCCAGGTGTATCCAAGGTGAGCTGGAGATTAAAATCGGCTCAAAATGGATTAAAGACCTAAATGTAAGGCCAGAAACTATCAAACTCTTAGAGGAGAACATAGGCAGAACACTCTATGACATAAATCACAGCAAGATCCTTCTTGACCCACCTCCTAGAGAAATGGAAATAAAAACAAAAATAAACAAATGGGACCTAATGAAACTTCAAAGCTTTTGCACAGCAAAGGAAACCATAAACAAGACCAAAAGACAGCCCTCAGAATGGGAGAAAATATTTGCAAATGAATCAACTGACAAAGGATTAATCTCTAAAATTTACAGGCAGCTCATGCAGCTCAATAACAAAAAAATAAACAACCCAATCCAAAAATGGGCAGAAGACCTAAATAGACATTTCTCCAAAGAAGATATACAGACTGCCAACAAACACATGAAAGAATGCTCAACATCATTAATCATTAGAGAAATGCAAATCAAAACTACAATGAGATATCATCTCACACCAGTCAGAATGGCCATCATCAAAAAATCTAGAAACAATAAATGCTGGAGAGGGTGTGGAGAAAAGGGAACACTCTTGCACTGCTGGTGGGAATGTGAATTGGTTCAGCCACTATGGAGAACAGTATGGAGGTTCCTTAAAAAACTACAAATAGAACTACCATATGACCCAGCAATCCCACTACTAGGTATATACCCTGAGGAAACCAGAATTCAGAAAGAGTCATGTACCAAAATGTTCATTGCAGCTCTATTTACAATAGCCCGGAGATGGAAACAACCTAAGTGCCCATCGTCGGATGAATGGATAAAGAAGATGTGGCACATATATACAATGGAATATTACTCAGCCATAAAAAGAAACGAAATTGAGCTATTTGTAATGAGGTGGATAGACCTAGAGTCTGTCATACAGAGTGAAGTAAGTCAGAAAGAGAAAGACAAATACCGTATGCTAACACATATATATGGAATTTAAGAAAAAAAATGTCATGAAGAACCTAGGGGTAAGACAGGAATAAAGACACAGACCTACTGGAGAACGGACTTGAGGATATGGGGAGGGGGAAGGGTGAGCTGTGACAAAGCGAGAGAGAGGCATGGACATATATACACTAACAAACGTAAGGTAAATAGCTAGTGGGAAGCAGCCACATGGCACAGGGATATTGGCTTGGTGCTTTGTGACCGCCTGGAGGGGTGGGATAGGGAGGGAGGGAGGGAGATGCAAGAGGGAAGAGATATGGGAACATATGAATATGTATAACAGATTCACTTTGTTATAAAGCAGAAACTAACACACCATTGTAAAGCAATTATACCCCAATAAAGATGTTAAAAAAAAAATCGGCTCCCATAACCCTCTATCGGCATAACAACGACAATGCACAATGTCTGAAGTGGAAGGTATGCAGCAGCAGAGAACATGGGGGCAAGTGTGAAAAACATGCCCTTGTCATTATGGGAAAAGAAATAAGAAACACACTTGCATCTTCGTATGAGTAGAAGAGGAATCCAGGATTTTTAAAGTCTAGTCAAGGCTCACATAGACCCTCGATCAAGGATGGAGACCCCAGGTATAGCCCATTTAGGAGTTATGAGCTCGACAAGAATATGGACAAAAAGGGAGGTGACAAGACCAAGTACAGACACCAAGAAGGCAAGTCCTTCAGCTTCTAAGCAACCCTCCTGGGTCTCCCACTGCAGTCTCCCCTTCTCCCATCATCTTTCATGCCTTATCAGAACTCCTTTCATGCTCTTTGGTTTGTCCTTACCATTTTAAGGGTGAGGGAGGCAACTTTTTTAAATGAATGCATTTTCATCTTTTTTGAAATATGCCTGATTTCAGACTTCCACTGCTTTGCTAGCCTTTCTCTTCTGAAAGAAGAGAGTTGTGTGCCATCTTGTGGTGGAGGGCTGCCACAGCAACAACAATGCACCCACAGCATCCTGCCCAGTCCGGCACCGGAGTTACCAGATGTATGGCTCCGGAAAGGGTTCTGGGTCAGGGCCCATAGCAGTCAGAGAATGTACCCATGGAGAGACGCTGGGGGCTGAGCTGGTCATGAATAGCATTGGAGTAGGGTCCAAAGAGATTTTTCCTGATCTCCCGACCAATATGATTTTATCTTTTGGTGCCATTTTCCCTAATTGATAAATAAATTCTGATCTCTGATGGTGTTCTTGCACAGTGGCAAGAACCCAGGCTGAGCTAAGTCCCCTGGTGTCTAATCGCCCCCCATCACAGACCAGCCAGGCGAGCTAGCAACAGAGAATGGTGAAAAGGGAATGGAATGAGGGCCAGGAGCTTCCTACTCAAGCGCTACCACAATCCAATGTGTTACCCTGGGGAAACTGTTGTACTGAGCACCTCCCCTGTGTCAAGTGCTGCCAAGGTGCTTTTCCTATTTCTTTCTCATGGTCGTCCTGTGGAATAGTGGGTCTACACGTGAGGAAGCTGAGGCTCAGCAAGAGGGAGTCACAGACCCAGGGAGTGATGAGTCAGGTGTGACTCCAAAGCATATGGTCTTTACATTTTAAATGTATTTTCTTTTTATAATTCTTGTTATGTGAATGTGAGGCAGGGTTGGAGGGTCACACGTAGGCCTGATAGCTTGAATATATTGTGTCCCTTGATAACAGGGCAAGCCCAGTTTCCACCTGAGTGTTCGACAAAGCTACAGATGCTGGGCTGTTACTTTTTAATCCCCCATGTATTCTCAATCTCCCCATCTGACTTTGTTTCTAAAGGTGTTTTAAGAGATTGAACCACCTTAGCTTCAAAAGCATATCCTTTGATTACTGAAGATAAAAGATACGACCTCAAGAGAGAACACTGTCTGCGGGATTAATAGGAAAATGAAGTCTTCTACGGAGAGGACAAGACGCTCTCCCTGCCTGATGTACTTACTGCTTCTCTAAGGGCTGTCACTACAGGGTCTCACCTGATACAACTCCCTGTGGTTGCGAGGGGCTTGTTGTCAGAGTCTCCATTTGACCCCTGAGGGAATTTGGGTTCAGAGAGATTAAGAAATATGTTTGACACTATATATGAAATAGATAAATAACAAGGACCTACTGTATAGCACAGGGAACTATAATCAATATTCTATAATCTGTAATGGAAAAAAATCTGAAAAAGAGTGTATATATGTATAACTGAATCACTTTGCTGTACGTCTGAAACTAACTAGTTCATTCTTTTTTATTGTTGAAGAATAGTCCCTTATATGGATATACCACAATCTATTTATTCCCTTGGTGATGGAAATTTCGATTATTTCTATTTGGGGGTTATTATGAATAAAGCCACAGAGAACATTGACGTGCCGGTCCTTGTAGTGGACATAGGCTTTCATTTCTTTTAGGTAAATACCCAGAAATGGAATATCTGGGTTCTGTGATAGGTGTATGTTTAAGTTTTTAAGAAGCAGGGAAACTGTTTTCCAGAGTGGTTGTACATTTTACAGATCAGCAGCATATGAGAGTTCCAGTTTCTCCACATCCTTAACAATACTTGGTATGGTCAGTCTCTCCCATTTTATACATTCTGGTAAGTATGTAGTAATATCTCATTGTGGTTTTAACTTGTATTTCCTTGATGACTAATGATGATAAATATCTTTTCATGTGCTTACTAGCCATTCATATATCTTCTTTAGTGAGGTGTCTATTCAAATCTTTTGCCCATTTTAAAAATTGGATTGTCTCTCAAGTGTCACAGCCTTTTGTTTCCTAATGCTCATATTTTGAAAACCACTGTTTTTTTTTTTTTCTAGTTTTTTGGTTGCTTTTGGTTGCTTTGGAATTGTAAATCTAGTATCTGTTATTTCATCTTGACTGGAAATGGCAGACTGACTAACCAAGGTCTTTGACCCCCAAAGCTGTGCTCTTTCCTTAAGAAGCCTGATGTAAGAGAGAGTGGGTAAAATCTCACCTTTAAAAAAAAGATTTCATGAAAAATTGTTTCAATAAATGATTAAAACCCCGTCCCTCACTCCCTGTTGTGTGGTTCCTATACATCAAAGTTTAAATTCCCAAGTTTTGATTCTCATACATTAAATCTATTACTTTGGTTCAATTCTTTATTATGGAAAGTCACAAAAATTAATCTCATGCCAAGTTTACTCATTTGGAGGTGATGGAAAAGGTACTGTTTCCTCTGTAGTTCTGATATTTCATTGATTTCCTAATATAGAGGACATTAGCCACTTAGTGTGAGAAGTACAAATTTTTCTGATAAATCTTATCTTGTCTCCAAACAGAAAGTAGAATCCAGGACTGTGGGATATTGGTGGCTCTAAACAGAAATACTAATGATTTACCATACATACTTAGCTTCACTTCATTAAATTTTTGGAAATGAACGTGCTGGGAAAGCTAATCTAATGTCATCCATTAAATAAGAAAAATGGAAATTAGATCATTAAAGTGAATGTGGCTGGTGCCAAGGCGAACACAATGAAAAATGCTTCATTACTCTTCCTTATTTCAAAGCAGCCCTTTAATTAAGATTTCTTCCACCAGCAAAACTAATTTCACAAGTTTATACAGCCAGCATATTTTCATTTACACTTCCCAAAAGTGGTCCTTTTGCATTATAGGGATTTTTTTTTTCTTACTTTAAAAAAAATAAATTTATTTATTTGGCTGCATTGGGTCTTTGTTGCTGCGTGCTGGCAGCAACTCTTCGTTGCAGTGCATGGGTTTCTCATTGCGGTGGCTTCTCTTGTTGCAGAACATGGGTTCTAGGTGCATGGGCTTCAGTAGTTGTGGCACGTGGGCTCAGTAGTTGTGGCTCATGGGCTCTAGAGCACAGGCTCTGTAGTTGTGGCGCACGGGCTTAGTTGCTCCGCCGCATGTGGGATCTTCCCAGACCAGGGCTCGAACCTGTGTCCCCTGCATTGTCAGGTGGATTCTTAACCACTGTGCCACCAGGGAAGTCCCGATTATAGGGATTCTTTTTAAAAACATCTTTATTGGAGTATAATTGCTTTGCAATGGTGTGTTAGTTTCTACTTTATAACAAAGTGAATCAGCTATACATATACATATATCCCCATATCTCCTCTCTCTTGCGTCTCCCTCCCACCCTCCCTATCCCACCCCTCTAGGTGGTCACAAAGCCCCGAGCTGATCTCCCTGTGCTATGTGGCTTCTTCCCACTAACTACCTATTTTACATTTGGTACTATATATAAGTCCATGCCACTCTCACTTCATCCCGGCTTACCCTTCCTCCTCCCCAGGTCCTCAAGTCCATTCTCTATATCTGTGTCTTTATTCCTGCCCTGCCCCCAGGTTCTTCATAACCTTTTTTTTTTCTTTTTTTAGATTCCATATATATATATGTTAGCATACAGTATTTGTTTTTCTCTTTCTGACTTACTTCACTCTGTATGACAGACTCTGGGTCCATCCACCTCACTACAAATAACTCAATTTTGTTTCTTTTTATGGCTGAGTAATATTCCATTGTATATATGTGCCACATCTTCTTTATCCATTCATCTGTCGATGGACACTTAGCTTACTTCCATGTCCTGGCTATTGTAAATAGAGCTGCAATGAACATTATGGTACATGACTCTTTTTGAATTATGGTTTTCTCAGGATATATGCCCAGTAGTGGGCTTGCTGGGTCGTATGGTAGTTCTATTTTTAGGTTTTTGTTTGTTTTTTTAATTATTTATTTATTTATTTTTGGCTGCGTTGGGTCTTCGTTTCTGTGTGAGGGCTTTCTCCAGTTGTGGCAAGCGGGGGCTACTCTTCATCGTGGTGCGCGGGCCTCTCACTTTGTGGCCTCTTTTGTTGTGGAGCACAGGCTCCAGATGCGCAGGCTCAGTAGTTGTGGCTCATGGGCCTAGTTGCTCCGCGGCATGTGGGATCTTCCCAGACCAGGGCTCGAACCCATGTCCCCTGCATCGGCAGGCAGATTCTCAACGACTGTGCCACCAGGGAAGCCCCTATTTTTAGTCTTTTAAGGAACCTCCATACTGTTCTCCATAGCGACTGTATCATTTTACATTCCCACCAACACTGCAAGAGGGTTCACTTTTCTCCACACCCTCTCCATCATTTACTGTTTGTAGATTATTTTTTTTTTTTTGCATTACATGGGCCTCTCACTGTTCTGGCCTCTCCCGTTGCGGAGCACAGGCTCCGGACGTGCAGGCCCAGTGGCCATGGCTCACGGGCCCAGCCGCTCCGCGGCATGCGGGATCCCCCCCGGACCAGGGCACGAACCCGTGTCCTCTGCATCGGCAGGCGGACTCTCAACCACTGAGCCACCAGGGAAGCCCGTTTGTAGATTTTTTGATGATGGCCATTCTGACTGGTGTGAGGTGATACGTCATTGTAGTTTGGATTTGGATTTCTCTAATGATTAGTGATGTTGAGCATTCTTTCATGCGTTTGTTGGTGGTCTGTATATCTTCTTCGGAGAAATGTCTATTTAGGTCTCATTATAGGGATTTTATGTTTATTATCCAGGAAGGAAACGAGACCTAAAGGCAAGGGAGACAGCTCAGCATGGTGGGATGACAGTCGTCCTGTTCAGCTCGGGCAGACATAATAGTGAATGGTAACATTTTCAGTTCCTTGGACCCAATTTAGTATTATCTATTTTTCACATCAACAGCAACTCTAAGAAATATTGTTGGCAGTATCAGGCTGGCTCTGGATTTCATCCCTCCTTGAATGTGTTGACAAAAGTAGAAACCTGAGTACCAGTAACATTTCCAGTTGCTGGCTTCTGTGAAGATGGGGCAGCCGAAATTCGATAGCTGTTCAGAATATTAATTTAAGCTTCAACCTGACAGCCAATGATCCCTAGAACATATAGTACGGACCCAGCTGCTCAGCTTTCCTAGAAATGACTTGATTACACCATTAGAACAGCTGCTGGAGCTAGCCAAAGACACAGCGGGAAAAAAAAACAGTTAAAGGAAAAATAAGGCAGAATTAATTTGTGGTCTAACTCATTAAGACCTCCTGCTGTCATCCTTTGCCAAGCCACTGAGCCTTCACTTTTTAGAAAATGATCACATGCCTCCAGCTACTGTTATTAGTTTCCATGATTTCGCAGAAATCATAACACCAACCCCTAGGAATCATTAAAAGCTCTGGAGCATGTAATTTGTTCAAAGTGGGAAAAGCCTTCCCAAGGAGCCTAGGGATGGTCCACAGGGCTTTGGCCCTTCTCTCTGGTGGTGGTAAACCACTTGTACAAGTGGCTACACATGCCCAGCGTACTGGTCACATTTCTGCCATCCTCCCCTCCCCTTTCTTCTTTTCTCATCTTCTTTCTTCTCTCCTCTTTCCATCTTTTCTTGTCCTTTTCCTTGTCACCCTCTGGATGCTGGAGTGAGGTTGAAGATGAGGCGTCAGGGACATAGCCATATCTGAAGCTACTGACAACACACCTGAGTCATCTGTATCCATCACTCATTTAATCCTTACAAGAACCTTAAGAGGAGGCATATCTCCCCATTACATAGGTAGAGGAATTGTGGCTTAAAGAGGTTATGTCATTTCTTTAAAACAGTTAAACTCGTGATTATGCAATTTCTTTCTGTTTCAAACCCTCTCTGCTCTGTTTTGTGATGCTGAGGCTAGGACTCTGCAAATCACATTTCTGCTTTGTCTGTGGCTCTTTCTTGGCATGTGAGGACAGTCTAAGGCTAGATGAGGGAGAAGGGACTTTCTTCTCCCTGCTTGCTTCCTGGTGCTGTCAGCATCACCCCAGTAAGGGCTTTTCACCTCAGCAGCAGTAATTTTCCACATTCCTAGAACCAGCCCCTCAGAAATACCAACATCAGTTAACTGGCACCCCCTTCCCAGAGGTCTGGGTTCCAGTTATAAAGGCCTCTACTCCGAGCTTCTGGGTTCTAATAACCTTATCCTCTTCTCTTTGTGCCACTAGCCTCGGGGGCAGGAACTGCTTCCTAAAGTTACTATCTTTCTGGTGCCCCAATATCTCCTTTTACCTTTTCAGGTCTTTGACATCCTTTTAACCAATTCCCACTATTAAGTTCTTTTCTGTTAAAATTATTGGTTTGGTTTCTGACTACTACACATAGGAGCAATAAGATTCAGAAACAAGTATGTCTGACTCCAAATGCAGGCCCTTGATTTTTGTTCTGTGCTATTCCCCTCCATGTCCACTCCCATTTGCAAGCTGATGACAAAGATTCTTTGCTTGACCAAACTTTATTCAAGCTCCTGAAACTTCTCCTAGGCCATCAGTGCGCTGCCTAGTTTTACCAAGAACCCTGCTAAGTTAGTTTAACCAGATTCCTCTACTCCCCTTGATATCTGATCACCCTGGACATCTGATCGGTTCAGTGATGTCCCGCCAAGTGATGTCTGATCACCCTGGCTTGCTTTCAGCAAGAATCCTGTTAGGTCAGTTTAGCCAGAACCCCCTTTATCCCTAAGGCTTCCTCTTAGGGATAATTTTCCATCCACTGACCCCCTGCTTCCTGCTCCTTGGATACAAATCCCATTTGCCTTAAGCCCAGTCTCTCTCCCACTGTAAAATCCCATTGCCGTGGTCCCTGTACCCTCACAATGGTCCTGAATAAAGTCTACCTTACCATCTTTTTTTTTTTTTTTTTTTTTTTTTTGGG
>NW_006770037.1:79599-105168 GCF_000442215.2 Lipotes vexillifer
TTTTTTGCGGTACGCGGCCTCTCACTGTTGTGGCCTCTTCCGTTGCGGAGCATAGGCTCCGGACGCGCAGGCTCAACGGCCATGGCTCACGGGCCCAGCCGCTCTGCGGCATGTGGGATCTTCCCGGACCAGGGCACGAACCCGTGTCCCCTGCATCGGCAGGTGGACTCCCAACCACTGTGCCACCAGGGAAGCCCTACCTTACTATCTTTAACAAGTGTCATGAAATATTATTTTCATTAACATGGACACTCGAAAATCAGTTTGAATCAAGTGTAACTAGGAACTCAAGTTACAGTCTTTCAGTACATTTTTTGGGGAAAGTCCTAAACATTACTGTATTGATTATCGAAGATTCCACTCACTGTTAAGTGGTTTGGAAAGCACCTTTCCTACCATAAGTGAATATGATAGCCTCAGCTAAGTAAGATGGAGCGCTGATTAATATGTTCCTAAAAAGATCACAGAATTGACACATTGCAAGTCACAGCAAAATGGGAATTTACCAGCTCTGGAAATCTCATTTCTATAAAAGCAGAACACATGATATATTTTTGACCTTGTCTTGGTGATAATTGCATTTTGCAGAGGAAGAGGAAGAAACAAAAAGAACTTTCCTCCTAGATTTAATTCTGACCTCCCAGGAAGAACTGGTTATTGAAGCAGGAATACAGGAACCTAGAGGACTGGGAATCAGGGAGTGTCTTTCACATGGGGGATGAAAATGCCCAAGCAAAGCATTTCTGGAGAGGCTCTGACATGAATCCTAAATGTCAGTATACAGCTCTCAGAAGCTCAGAGGAAAGTGTAGTCTAGTCCTATAACCCGACAATCAGAAAGAGAAAACTGTATAAGAGGATGACAGGATCTCAAAAATAAAATTCTAAGGATGTAAGAGTGTGGCTCTTGATGAGGAGTGAAAGGGATTGGCCTCCAAAAACACCAGTGTGCCTGCACAGAGAACAGTTTGATGAGCTTAACATATCAAAGGGCAAAAGATGGAAGAAGTGTACAGCTGATGATGTGTCAACGCCTCTTTGTTTCAGGTACTGTCTAGAGAGGAGCAACCCAAGTCACTGCCTTCCATATACTTACACTTCTGGGGAGGAAGTGTAATAAATAAACAAGCCAATAAATAAACAATAAACCTGTAAATATATAAAGGATGACAGGTAAGTACAATAATGTTGTATGTGTGCACTAAAACTATTGAAATTGACAATATTCTACCATTTTTGACCTGCAAGAAGGGCAGTTTCATGTAGTGCCATCTGCAGTACTGTTGGGAGGGTGAGATTCTACATAAGGTTGTGAGAAAAGGCCTCTCAGAGAAGCTGACATATGAGTAGAAACCGGCACACAGTGAGGGAACGAGCCATGTAAAAACCGTGGGAAGAGTGTTCCAGAAAGTTATAAGGGAAAAGCAAGTTACAAGATTTTGAGGGATGCTGGGTCTGTGTCAGGAACATCCAGAGGCCCAGTGTGGATCCAATAGAGGTGTGGAGGCAAAGAACAGTAAGAAGTAAGATGTCAGAGGCAGCCAGAGACAGAGACAATTCACATAGGGTCTTACGTGACCTACAGGTCGTGACAAAGACTTTGAGTTGTATTCTGGGAATAAAATGAGAAGCCCTTAGAAGTATGAGAGCAGAGGTGGTATGATCTGAATATTATTTTTTAAAGATCCATCTTGGGAACCCTATGGAGATTAGCCTTTAGAGGGGCAAGCATGGAAGCAGAGTGACCAGTTAGAAGGCCATTGCAGGAATCCAGGAAGGAGCCGATGGCCACAGGGGAAGGTTGTGAGCAGTGAAGGTGGCGAGAAGGGGAAGTGGTAGGCTTTAGGATGTATTCTGAAAGTAAAAGTGGCAGGATTTGCAGATTGAATTCGACCTAACAGTTGAGAGTGAAAGATTGCAGCAAGACTTTTGGCCTGAGCGACTGGATAAAAGATGGAACCATTTACTGAACTAGAAAAGAAAGAAGGTGAACATTTACTTGGGTGGAAAAAATAAAGAGTTTGGTTTTAGGTATGTTCAATGCAACATTCTTCTCAGACAACCAATCTGAGATGCTATATAGGCAAGTTAGATAAACAAATTTAGAGTTTTGGGGAAAGGGCAAGACGGGAGATATATATCTGGAAGTTATTAGCCTACAGATTTATTTAATGCATGGGCCTGGGAGAAATCACCTAGGGAATGAATGTAAATGGACCAGAGAAGAGGTCTAAGAGTGCCAGGGGACCCAACCATTTAGAGGCTGTGAAGAAGAGGATCCCTCACAGAAGCCACAGTCCTATTTGGAAGGTCTTATCAGAAGGTATAGGGAAGCTAGAGAAACATCCACAGCAGAATCCTTAGGCTGTAACAGTTCAAAGAAATACGAGGGCTCGACTCCAAAGAACCACTCCCTCCAGTGAGACAAACCCCTGTGCTACCTGCACCTTTCCCCAACCCCAAGTGACAAAAGTCAGTTCTACACACCAAACATAAGCAAGTCTGTCAGCCCATATATTTCAGGTATAAAAAACCCTCTTGCCATTCCCATGGGCACAACAATTATAACTAACAAATACTCATCAAAATGCAGGTCACCTTCTGGAAGTTTTTCAGAAAGCAGCTTCCTGCCTAGCGTGTAAAAGGTCTGGGTACAAGGAAACCCAGTGGGCAAATTCCCAGACAAGTATTGCCGAAAATACTAAAAGACAAATGATTAAATTAATTAGAAGACTAAACGGGGAAAAAGAGGAGAATTCAACTAGATTGTCAAAGATGAAGTAAATTGCAAATAAAGAGCCATTCCGGGCAGTGCTGTTTGGAGACCACCTCTAGAATACTGTTATAAACCCATAGAAAAGCCCTCTGGGAGAGACCAGATCTCTGTCACCCAGGGCAATTAAGTCACCAGGACTTGCCCCTCTGGCTACAGAGCTGGGTAGGGGGGTCTGTCTGCCCATCCCAACCTCCCTCAGATACCCAGAAGAATAAGAGACCCCCAGCAAGAGAGGGCCCAGTTAGGTACACCAATCAAAACTGCTTCTTGACTCAGGGTGCTTCCACCAGTTGCAAATTAATGTTTCCATTCTAAATATCTATGTAGATAGATCGACAGACAGACAGATAAATGCTGGTCTTGGGGTCATGGGATGTGTACAAAAGCTATTCAGAGTTCATAGATTTAAAATACAAATAAAATACAGTGTTTACCTTGTGCATTACTGGTGGGAATGTAAAATATTTAGCCCCTGTGGAAAACACCATGGCAGTTCCTCAAAAAAATTAAACATAGTATTACCATAGGATTCAGCAATTCCACTTCTGGGATTCTTTTCACTTCTCTCAAAAGAAATGAAAGCAGGGATTCAAACAGATATTTGTACATCCATGTGCATAGCAACATTATTCACAATAGCCAAAAAGTAAAGGCAATCTAAATGTCCATCAACATATGAATGGATTAAAAAATGTGGTATATACATCCAATGGAATATTAGCTTAAAAAAGGAAGGAAATTCTGACACACGCTACAACAGGGATGAAACTTGAAGACATTATGCTCAGTGAATTAAGCCAGCTACAAAAGGACAACTACTGTATGATTCCACTTATATGAGGTACCTAGAGTAGTCAAACACAGAGAGACAGAAGTAGAATAGAATGGTGGGAGAAGGAGGTATTAGGGAGCCACTGTTTAATGGGAACAGAGTTTTAGTTTAGGAAGATGAAAAAATTCTGGAGATGGACGGTGGTAATGGTCGCACAGCAGTGTGAATGTACTTAATGTCACTGAGTTGTACATTTAAAAATGGTTAAAATGGTAAAAACAAAATTACAGTATTCAAAGAGTATAAAGTTAAAAAAATGAATAGCAAAGGTGTCTCAAAAGAATTACTAAAATTGCTTAGTTGGAAACAAAAATCTCATTGTTAATATTAAAGAAGACATCTTTTAAAAATATGTAGGGGTGTGTGTGTGTAAAAGTTGGCGTGTATGTGTTGACACAATAATTTTTGTGTGCACTGCCTTTAAGATTCTATTTCTTCTCTTTGTGTATGTGAAAGCTATAAATTCATCAGTGAAAAATTACAGATCTCAGTATGGTTCTGAAAGCTAGGGGACAGGTGTGC
This sequence comes from Lipotes vexillifer, assembly GCF_000442215.2. Lineage (NCBI taxonomy): Eukaryota > Metazoa > Chordata > Mammalia > Artiodactyla > Lipotidae > Lipotes > Lipotes vexillifer. Next base: position 83,729 of record NW_006770037.1, read on the forward strand.
TGGAGGAATAAAACTGGACTTTAAATAATTAAGCCAAAATGATTGTGTTAATTAACTTACATCCTTATCATTAATTGTTCCCCTGACTTTTGGGGAATGAATAGTTTTTGTCTCAAAAGAAGGCTTTAGTGACCTAACTGTGTGAAAAGCAATCAGAAATAATGAGGCAAGGAAATTTAAACGGAAACATGCCAGCAATTATTAGTTTAATTGAAAGTTTTTATGATTTTGGCCTGAACTCAGTGCTTTTTCCTGATGGGCTATAATGTGGGCAGGGGAAGAGTAACAGTTTGTTTCTCTTTTTTATTTTTATTTTTTTGTGTGTGTTTTTTTTTGTTTTGTTTCTCTTTTTTAATGAACGTATTCACTAAGTAATTTTGAAGCTTTTATTGACTTAAAAATTAAAAGTCAGTAAAAACAAATATTCTAACAATTTTTAAATCTGTCATATTTCAGTTGAGAGATTTTCGTTTCTTTCTTTTTAAGCCGAGATGTAATTGACATGTAATATTGTTTAAGACAGACAAGTCTAATTAACATCCATGGCCACACACAGTTACAACTTGTTTTTTTCTTGTGATGAGGACTTTTAAGATCTACTTCCTTAGCAACTTTCAAATACAATTCAGTGTTTTTAACTATAGTCACCATGTTTGTACTTTATTTCCCAGAAGTTATTTATCTTTTTTTTTTTTTTTTTTTTTTTTTTGCGGTACGTGGGCCTCTCACTGTTGTGGCCTCTGCCGTTGCGGAGCACAGGCTCTGGACGCGCAGGCTCAGCGGCCATGACTCACGGGCCCAGCCGCTCTGCGGCACGTGGGATCCTCCCTGACCGGGGCACGAACACGTGTACCCTGCATCGGCAGGCGGACTCTCAACCACTGCGCCAACAGAGAAGCCCGAGTTATTTGTGTTTTAACTGGAGGTTTGTATCTTTTGACCCCTTTCATCTATTTCTCCTCCCTACCCCACACCTCTAGCGCTACTAATCTGTTCTATGAGTCTATCATTCTATGTAAGCTTTCTGAGTAAGAAAGTAGCCTTGTATTCCGTAATCTTGTATGCACTCACTAAAAAATATTTATATGCATTTTATCACATTTCAAATTAATCTATCTGCCAAAAAGAAAACCTTGTGAGTAGGATTTGCTTTGCCTAGTAGGTCATACTTCTACATTTTAAGTTTCTGAAGAAAAAAAAGTCCTTTATCTTACATCTTTAGTGCCCTAACAACTGATCATTAAAATAAAATACTCCTCATTAAAAAAAAAAAAAAGGAACCAAGGGTGAATTAGTACAGGCTCAAAAATAAAATGAAAGAATGTTACCCTAAAGATTCAGATGTTATAAAGACTCCCTAGGGGTCAGAGCAGGAAGAAAGAGGAAGTCTTTATACAGCAAGGAAAATAAAAAAGAATGAAGGAGAAAACACCGTAAGATTTTTAAAATAAAAGATAGAGAATTGACGTCTTACAAAAGATGATATCTAAGTGGCCAAGCACTATATGAAAAAATGTCCAGTTGCATTCATCATAATGAAAATACAAATCGAAACCATGTGGCAATACCACGATAACCCCACCATGATGGCTAAAAAGAAAAAGAGGGAAAATATCAAGTGTTGGTGATAATAGGGAGCAAATGGAACTCTTTGACGTTAATGAGGGGTGTGTAAGTTGGCACAACTGCTTTGGAAACCTGTTTGGCATTATATACTGAAATGAAGCATATGCTTATTTATGATGCAGAAATTCCACTCCTAGGAGCCAACAGCAATGCATACATGTGTTACACATGTTCACCAAAAGACATTTACAAAAATGTTTATAAGAACAGCCAAAAAAAATGTTTATAACAGCACTATTTGAAGTAGGCCCCAAGTGGAAACTGCACAGATGTTCAGCAGTGGGACGGATGGTGTGGTATATTCGTACAACACCGAGAGTGAGGGATCTATCAGCTAACAAGCAACAATGTGAATGAATTCACAAATATAATGTTGGGTGGCAGAAACCAGACACAAAGGAGTACATCCTGTATGATTGCATTTATTGAAACTATAAAAATTGGTAAAACTTATCTATGCTGTTAGAAGTTACTAGACTCTTGCTTGGGGGTGTGGGGTAGAGACTGAAAGGGAATGCAAGGGGGTTTCTGGTTGTTAGTCATGGTCTCAGTCTAGGTGCTAGCTGCATAGATGTAATCAGGTTTTTAAAGTTCATCGAATTACTCACTTATGTGCACTCTCCTGTATGTATAGTATATTTCAAAAAATGTTTGAAAAATAAGGAGGGAATGAAAAAATAGCACTGTTAACAGGAAAATATAAAAATGGGTTCCATAACAGGGCTGTTCTTGTCATTCTAGGGCTGCCAGCCCTAATGATTGCTGTGGTGCCCCGGGAAGGTGGGCGGTAGAGGTTGGGTTTTGTTTTCCTTTTCTGAAAGCTGGTGCTACTCTTGGGTAGTACCAACCAGTAGATCATAGACTCTGCACTGTTTGGATTTAATTTCTGGACATCTGAACTGAGGGTCAAGAAGGAAGGACGAAAGAAGGAAAAAGAAAAGCATGACCACCACACTTTCCCATGAAGTTTCCACTATGTATTCTGTTTGTAAATCATACTAGTCACCCTAAAACCTAAAATGAAGCCATCAGCACTGTAATACAAATATACGATTTGGTGTGATACCGTGTAACATAAAATGTCAAATTTGATAGGAATATATACAAATCATGTATATGTACATATAAGTATATACAAAAGGGTTGGAAAGTTACCTATGTATGTAACAAAATATTATAAAAACAAAGGGAAGGAACAAGAGCAGGTACATTGAAAGCATCAACATGAGCTAATGCTCTAGGCAAAGTTTCTCAACCTCAGTGCTATTGACATTTGGAGCCACATAATTCTCTGTGGAGGTGGCTGTTCTCTGTATTGGAGAAGATTTGGCAGCATCCCTGGCCTCTATGCACTAGACGCCAGTAGTAAACACCCCCAGCGCCAGTCAAGTCATGACAAGTAAAAATGTCCCTGGATAAAAGCCTCTTGGGGGACAAATTCACCCACATTGAGAACCATGCTCTATGGTATGTTGCTGCTTTGGTGCTGTCACTCCTGCAGCCGAAGTCGAAGTCACATCCAGAGTGCAGCATTGACTCCACCTTCTGACCCATCTCATTTTTTTCCACTAAAAGGAGCCAGAGTTCCTTGGAGGATGTTGGAACCTGTCTAAGAAGGAAAGCAAGATAGGCTGAAAACATTTTGAAACTATCAGAAAGCAAGAATACTTTTGGAAAGCTCTAGATTAGTGTTTGAAAAGAAAAAGAAGAGGATTCCCACTGTTAAGATAGAACAAAACTAAACAAATTTATAATAATAGTTAATAGTAATAATTGTAGTGGTAGAGTCAGCTGGAATAAGTTATGTCTGTCAAAAGCATTATGATACAAAAATGGGCAGGTAATATAAAGTGTATATAAGGAAGTTTGTGGTATACATGAGTTTCCAATATTGTTACCACCCTCCAAAAACTGTTTACTAATCCATTTAAACTAGTAAAACTTCTGCTCTAGTTTTAGACAATATCTATTATACCAGCCACAAATGGTAAATAGAAATAGGAAGGAAACCATTTTTAGGATTGCTTATACACATCTTCCAATTTTAGAGTTGTTCTTGAGTCTTAAGTGGGGGATTACTAGGATTTATGTTGACCATTCAGAATAGAAGTGAAGTTCTGAGGTCAAAAACTGCTGTAGCCATTTTGCTGCCATGAAGGGAATGGGCATGATGACAAAGAAAAAGCCAAAACGTGTGAAAAACCAAGACTGAGAGTTTGAGTCTCTGGATCTTACTGTACCTGAAGCCAGGGCTAAATTTGGACTACTCAGTTATACACAGCAATTCTCTCCAAGTTTTCTTTTTAAAATTTAAGCCAGTATACAAAGAGTTTTTGACCACTTGCAACATAAATGGTCCTAACAAATACAATATGTTCAGAAAATTTTTAGAATGATACGCACAAAACATGAAAACTCAACAATACAGTTGCCTCTATGGAGAATCACTGGGAGTCTAAGTTAGGAAAGAAAGACCTACTTTCCATTGTCTTTATAAATGAACTGTTTTTATTTTTTGTTTGCTTTTTACCTTTTCAATTGGAAAAAAGTGGTTGCTAAAATTTTTAATAAACATGTATTAAATCTGTGGTTTCCTAACTTAAGGCTAGTTGCATCCAAATCACCTCCAGGAACTAGTTAAAATCATAGGTTCTCCTTTGGAAAATCTGATTCAGTAGGTCTGGGGTAAGACCCAAGAACCTACACCTTTTAAATTTCTCCAGCTGATTCTGAAATCCAGACACCTTAGGACATCATTCTAGTGTGTGGTTCTCAGCCCTGGCTGAACATTGGAATAAGCTGGGAGAACTTCCAAAAGTACCAATGCATGAGTCCTGCCCCAGAAGAATCACACAAGGCTCTCTGGGGATGGTACCTTATGATGCTCCCTAAGCTATAATTTTTTAAATTGGATAGCACCAACTGCTGGAGAAGACATAGAGCAACTGGAACTCTCATACACTGCTGGTAGGAATATAAATTAATATAGCCATCTTGGAAAATGTTGGGCAGTATCTACTAAAGCTAAATATATACTTTCCTTATGACCCAGCAATTCCACGGTTCGGTATGTGCCCAAGAGAATTTGGCACCAAAAGACATGTACAAGGTTATTCACAGAAGCTCTTTTCATAATAGGTAAAAACTGGAAGCAATCCAAGTATATATCAATAGTTGAATGAATTTCCTGAGTCAAGACACAAGAAACACTTAAATTATTTTTAGTTTTTTTTTTTTTTGAAGTATACTTGACTTACAATGTCATGTTAGCTTCTGGTGTACAGCAAAGTGATTCAGGTATAGATATAGATATTCTTTTTCATATTCTTTTCCATTATGGTTTATTACAGGATATTTAATATAGTTCCCTGTGCTATACAATAGGACCTTGTTGTTTATCCATTCTATATACAATAATTTGCATCTGCTAGTCCCAAACTCCTGATCCAACCCTCTCCCAACCCCCTTCCCCCTTGGCAACCACCAGTCTGTTCTCTCTGTCTGTGAGTCTGTTTCTGTTTCATAGATAAATCCATTTGTGTCATATTTTAGATTCCACATATAAGCGATATCATGTGGTGTTTGTCTTTCTCTTTCTAACTTACTTCGTTTAGTATGGTAATCTCTGGGTCCTTCCATGTAGTGGCAAATGGCATTCTTTAATTCTTTTTTATGGCTGAGTAATATTCCATTGTATATATATATATACCACATCTTCTTTATCCATTCATCTGTCTATGGACATTTAGGTTGTTTCCATGTCTTGGCTATTGTAAATAGTGCTGCTGTGAACATAGGGGTACGTGTATCTTTTTGAATTATAGTTTTCTCTAGATATATGGCCAGGAGTGGGATTGCTGGATCATCTGGCAACTCTATTTTTAGTTTTTTGAGGAACCTCCATACTGTTCTTCATAATGGCTACACCAATTTACATTCTCACCAATAGTGTAGGAGGGTTCCCTTTTCTCCACACCTTCTCCAGCATTTGTTATTTGTAGACTTTTTAATGATGGCCATTCTGACCTGTGTGAGGTGGCACCTCATTGTAGTTTTGATTTGCATTTCTCTAATAATTTGTGACATTGAGCATCTTTTCATTTGCCTATTGGCCATCTGTATGTCTTCTTTGGAGAAATGTCTATATAGGTCTTATGCCCAATTTTTGATTGGGTTGTTTGTTTGGGGGTTTTTTGTTGTTGTTATTGTTGTTGTTATTGAGTTGTATGAGCTGTCTGTATATTTTGGAAATTAAACCCTTGTCGGTCTCATCATTTCCAAATATCTCCTCCCAGTCCATAGGTTGTCTTTTTGTCTTATTTATGGTTTCCTTTGCTGTGCAAAAGCTTTATAAGTTTGATTAGGTCCCATTTGTTTATTTTTGCTTTTATTTCTATTGCCTTGGTAGACTGACCTAAGAAAACATTGGTATGATTTATGTCAGAGAATGTTTTGCCTATGTTCTCTTCTAGGAGTTTTATGGTATCATGTTTTATATTTAAGTAAGAAAGACTTAATTTAATTTTATTTTTTTATTGTTATTTTAAAAAAATATTTATTTAGTTATTCATTTATTTATTTATTTTTGGCTGCGTTGGGTCTTCGTTGCTGCATGCAGGCTTTCTCTAGTTGCGGCGAGCAGGGGCTACTCTTCGTTGTGGTGCACAGGCTTCTCATTATGGTGGCTTCTCTTGCTGTGGAGCATGGGTTCTAGGTGTGTGGGCTTCAGTAGTTGTGGCACGTGGGCTCAATAGCTGTGACTGACGGCTCTAGTGCGCAGGCTCAATAGTTGTGGTGCGTGGGCTTATTTGCTCTGCAGCATGTGGGATCTTCCCGGACCAGGGCTCAAACCCGTATCCCCTACATTGGCAGGTGGATTCTTAACCACTGTGCCATCAAGGAAGTCCAGAAGGGCTTAATTTTAAATAAATGTTTAATTTATATGTATTATATATAGCAAATACATTGTACAAAATCAAGAGCTACAAAGAGTTGTATGTAGACAGTGAATTTCTGTCTCATTCTTGCCCTGTAGTCACTCAGTTTCCCTTCCCAGAGGAACGGTTAAATTTTTTCCAGAGATATTCCATTCATGTAAAAACAGATCCATTTGCTTTACCCTGAAAAGAAGTCAAACAGTAGAATAAACTGTGATATATTCATATATTAGAACACTAAACAGCATATATGATATACATACAACATATAAGTATACATACCATTGATGAATCACATAGACATTATATTCAGTAAAAAAAAATAAAAGTGCATAAGAATGTATATTGCATGATCTTATTTATATGAAGTTTGAGATTGGGCAAAATTTGTCCATGGTGATAGAAGTCAGGAGAGCAATTACCCCTAGGGAGGCTTCTAGGGTGCTAGAAATGTTCTATATCCTATCTGATGGTGTACACAGGTAGGTGCCCTTGTAAAAATTCATTAAGCTTTCCACTTAAGATTAGTACACTTCACGGAACATATGTCATATTTCAACAAAAAGTAAAAATAAAAACAAACAGGAAAAAAAATAATGACTCTAATGTACAGCCAGGATTGAAAACCACTGTTTTGTAGCCTCCACCCTCAAAACAGCATTTAACAAATAGGTCACACTCTGCTTTGTTGATGGTATTTACCTTGTATCAATTGACCCCACTGCAACTTGCCTTCTCATGTATTAATCCCTGCTGGCCTGGGGGTTAGTGGGAAGGAGTGAATTAAATGCTGTAAGTATCCAACTACTTCTCTAAACTTCTATTTTGAATTATAAGAATTTCTTATACAGTGATACCACTGGAAGAGATAGCTGAAAACCAAAATTTATCTGGATATTTTCCTCTCCTGTGATTATTTTCTAAACTGCAATATGGATGATGAGTTTCCTTTTAAATATTGTACAGTGAAGAGGTTTCTTAGCATCATAGGCTGAAAGTGCAATTGATCTTAAAATATCTGTTTCTGCCTTCAAATTATGCTCACAGCTAACTGACTAGGATGCAAATTTCATTCATAGAATTACAGCCCCAGCTCTGGCACATTATTGATAAAGTGCTGTATTTCAGGAGGGAACCAGCATCGTGCCGTTGTTCCATGCCCAAGGCTGGCCAAGACTTTTCTCTCTGATGCCAGTATCTGACATGAAAACAAGTGGTCACATTTTACCTTCAAATTGAAGATGCCCTTCCAGTTCCTGGAATGAACAGAAATCTTGTTCAAGATCGGGATTATGAAATTCTTTTAACTTCCACTATTTAAGGTTGGAATCCTTTTTTCAAGTAGTGGGCTTATCACACACCCTAGAATATACCCTTTCCTTATTTCAGCAATACTTATAGCAGCTATTCTGTTTAAAGCACTGTGGTCAGAATACAAAGCAAGTAAGGCCCAGCCTTAACCCTCATGGGGTTCATCAGGGTCGTGTGACATGTGCAAAAGTAAACACACTATGGTACAGACTAGGCACGGGTTAAAACACAAAAATAGTAGTTCAGACAAAGTGCCCCGAGGGTTCAGATGTGGCTGGATCACTTCAGATTAGGAGGAAATGACCAGAAGCCCCTCTTGCCAGTCTCTGTCTCATGGTACATCTAAACAAAGAGCAGTCAGAGGGCAAAAGTAGCTGAAAAGCCATGTAAGCCCTATGCAACCTCTTGAAAAATGTCAAAGAGAATACACGAGATTGACTAGAGTAAATCCCGTGTCCCCTCCATTTCTATTTCCCACACTCTCTGACTCTAAGAGCCAAGCAAGCGAAAGGATGGAGAGTGAGAGAGGCCGTGCCAACACTGTGCTAATTACTCTTGTCCTATAGCAGATGGCTTATGTCATCCTCTACCATGAGACTGACATTATTGCACCTCCTTCTCCTCTGCCCATCAAAACAATTAAAAAAATACTAATAACCAGCACTTGGATGACACTAATGATATGGTTAGTCTCAGTATTTTATCTTCATTTAATTTTCACAACCACTCTGTGAGGTAGATGTAACTCATGTCCATTTTATGGATGAAGAAACCAAAACACAGAGGAGCCAAGTAGCTTGGCCAGATTCACATGGCTGGTACATGGGAAAGGCAGACCCTGAATCTGGACCCTGAGTTCATGCTCTTCAACCTCTAGATTAATAATCTAGAGATTGAAGGGCATGGTGCTGCTCCTTGAGAAAGTCTCCCATGACCACAGGAGCTCACACTTACAATCCATATTCAGTTGGTCTCAAAGTATTTCTTTATGTTAATCTCTTGCCTTAAACCAAAGCAATCCTGAGCAGGAAGAACAAAGCTGGAGGCATCCTATGCCCTGGTTTCAAAACGTACAACAAAGCTATAGTAATCAAAACAGTATGGTACAGGCATAACAGCAGATATTTAGACCCCTGAAACAGAATAGGGAGCACAGAAATAAATACATGCATATACAGTTGACTGATTTTTGACAAAGGTGCCAAGAGTACACAATTGGGAAAGGATGATCTCTTCAACAAATGGTGTTGGGAAAACTGGATATCCACATAGAGAAGAATGAAACTATACCCTTATCTTACACCATATGCAAAAGTCAACTCAAAATGGATTAAAGACCTAAGCACAAGACCTAAAACTACTAGGAGAAAACATAGGGAAAAAGCTTCTTGACATTGGTCTGGCCAATTATTTTTTTGGATATTATTGAAAAAGCAAAGGCAACAAAAGCAAAAATAGACAAATAGGAGTGCATCAAACTAAAAAGCTTCTACACAGCAAAGGAAATAATCAACAGAATGAAGAGAAAACCTACAAAATGGGAGAAAATATTTGCAAACTGTACCTGCTGAGGAGTTAATATCCAAAATATACAAGGAACTCAACTCAAAGCAAGAAAATAGATAACCTGATTTAAAAATGGTTAAACGACCTGGATAGACATTTCTCAAAAGAAGACATGCAAATGGACAACAGGTACATGAAAACTACTCAACATAGCTAATCAACAGGGATATGCAAATTAAAATTATGAGATGTCACCACACACATGTTAGGATAGCTATTATCAACAAGGCAAAAGATAAGTATTGAGGATGTTGAGAAAAGGGAACCTTTGTGCACTGTTGATAGGAATATACATTTGTACAGCCATTATGGAAAACAGTATGGAGGTTCCTCAAAAAGTTAAAAATAGAACTGCCATAGATTCGGCAATTTCACTTCTGGATATATATCCAAAGGAAATGAAATCAGTATTTTGAAGAGATATCTGCACTTCCATTTCATTGCAGCATTATTCAGTATGCCAAGATATGGGAACAACCTACGTAACTATCAACGGAAGAATGGATAAAGAAAATGTTTTGTGTGTGTGTATATATATATATATATATGCTCTAATATTATTCAGCCTTTAAAAAGAAGGAGCACTTGGGGCTTCCATGGTGGCCCAGTGTTTGAGAGTCTGCTTGCCGATGCAGGGGACATGGGTTCGTGCCCCGGTCTGGGAGGATTCCACATGCCGCGGAGCGGCTGCGCCCATGAGCCATGGCCTCTGAGCCTGCGCGTCCGGAGCCTGTGCTCCGCAATGGGAGAGGCTACAACAGTGAGAGGCCCGTGTACCACAAAAAAAAAAAAAAAAAAAAGAAGGAACACTTGTCATTTGTGACAACATGGATGAACCTGGTGGACATTATGCTAAGTGAAATAGGCCAGACGAAGAAAGACAAATACTGTATGATGTCACTTATATGTAGAATCTAAAGAAGTCAAACTCTTAGAAGCAGAGTAGAATGGTGGTTTCCAGGGACTGAGGGATGGAGAATATGGGAAAATGTTGGTCAAAGGATAGAAAGTTTCAGATATGCAGGATGAAAGAGTTATAGAAAGCTAATGTACAGCATCACGACTATAGTTAACAATAGTGTATTGTATACTGGAAATTTGCTGAGAGTAGATTTTAATCATTCTTACCAAAAAAAAAAAAAGTAACTATGAAGTGATGGATATGTCAATTAGCTTGACTGTAGCAAACATTTCGAAATGTATACATATGTCAAAACATCATGTTGTAGACCTTAAACACATACAATTTTTCATTTGTTATGTTTCTATAAAGCTGGAAAGAAATACGAGTCACATGAATATGTTACCATTCATGTGTGTGCATGCCATCTCCACTTCTACATTATAAGCTATTGAAGACAGCCTATGATTTCCAGGGCTCATTAGAAATCCAATATTGTCAGGGTGCCTAACCAGAGTTATGGACTAAATAAACATCTAATTCTCTTTTCCTGTATCCCACCCCTCCCAGTGCCTAGCACAGTGCTTTATCCATACTTGACGCTTCAAAAATATAGCTTGAAGACAATAAGGACGCAAAATAAATTTATTTCAGAATTTTAGGCCTAAGCTCTATATATGATTTTCATCTCTCAGACTACACTTTGCATATTTTGTGCTGTAAAACAAATAATAATGGCAGGAAGGCTTATTACAGAACTTTCAGGTGAATTACGGCAGACTAATAGCAATCTTGTCCTGAAATAACATCTGAACTAATGCATTAGTATGATTACCCTCAGCCTCTGAGTGAATTTAAATCATTTTTTTCCCCTCCTCTCTCTCTTAGTTAGAGCAATGATTAACCCGTTTGCGAAAGAATGGGAATGGAAAAATAAGACTCAGGCACAGAATATGACTGATGGTCAGAGAGAGGGGCTAGTAATGCCCACAGAGGTCTGCCCTGGGCTCCCAGTTCCTTCCCCTAGCTCTGTCCCACTCCCCTCGCCACATGGTCTGTGTGCTTTGGGCTCTGTGTTCTGTCATGTGTAGTGGGAGCTGCTGGATTTCCTGCCCAGACTCTGCTGCTGTAAATCATGGCTACTCAGGGCTGAGTGTGCTGCGTGCCAAGATCGGAATTGCCAGTATCCCAAATCCTGCAGACAAGCTTCTGCTGTAGGCTTCTCCTTTGGATCTGAAAAGTGCCCTTGTGAAAAACAAGGTATTTAAGTACCGGGGCTTTCCAAAGTTTGCTAGGATGAAGTTGAAGCACTATTAAACCAGGAAAGCTGAACTTTAGATGATTTTGAGGTTACTTTTTAGGGTGTTAGATGTGTGATTCAGCTTTACAGACATAGGGATTCTATCTTAGGGGAACACTTTCAGAAGCTGAGAAAGAAGCACATAGACGCCCTCCTCTGCCTAAAATACTCCTCACATAATCAACAAAGTCAAGGCATTTTGGTGCAAGGATGGTGCCTCAAGGATTGTATATATCCCTTCCTCTAGCACCCTCTGCCCTGGAGCCTAAACCCCAGGCCCAGCCTGACCCCTTTGTGTTCTGCACCAACTAAGAAAAACTAGATCAACCAACTACTAGCAATAGATAACATTTATGAAGCACTTACCAAAGCCAGGCACTGTTCTAGCACTTTGTATTCACTCATTTAATTCTCACAACAACCCTAAATGTAGGATTTATATTCACACCCAACCCTACCTCCCAAATTTATGGTTGAACAAATTGAGGCACAGAGAGGTGTGGTAACTCGCTCAAGTTCACAGAGTAGGTAGGTCGTAGAGTTGGGATTCAAACATAGGCAAGTCCAGCCCTGGGGCCCACTCCTGAAACACTGTAATGTGGCTGTGCTGAGGAGGAATATTGGGTAGAGGTGGGGAGGAGGTATGTAGAAGGAATGAGGCTGCACAGTGAATTAAAGATAGCCGCAGATTCTTTGCCACTTCTCCCTTCAGGAGATGGAGTCCATCTGGGCTGCCCCATGACTTGCTTTGACCAATAGAATGTAGCAGAAGTGACATTGTGTAGGATACAGGCCTAAGTGTGGAAAGGTCCAGTAGTTTCTGCCTTTCTCCAGTTGGAAGCCAGATATAAGGAAGTCCAGATTATCCTGTTGTAGAGGCCACATGCAGGAGCCTGGAGGTGCCCTATCTGACAGCACACAGCCCGTAGTCATGTGAGAGAGGCCTTAAGGAACTTCCAGTCCAACTTCGCTGCCAGCCAAATGGAATCATGTGAGTGAACACAAGTGAGACCAACAGAAGAACCACACGGTCAACTCACAGAATGGTGAGAAATAAGAAATCGTTGTTTTAAGGCACTAAGTTTTAGGTTTGTTACACAGCAATAGTTAGCTGACGCAGGTGGTCGTTGAATTACCTGACCTTAAAGTTCCTTCTTCCCATGAAAGTTTGTGAATTGGTAAAGTGAGATAGGCAAATGTGGCTGGAGCAGAGTGCCTGTGTAGGAGGAGTATGGTTAGGACTGGATGAGGAATTTGAACTTTGGCTGGTAGGTTCTGAAGATGGAAGTGAAAGGAGGTGACATGAGAAGGTCATTTTTTAGGGAGACTAACATAGTGGCAGCATATAGAACAGACATGTGAACATATAGAACACATGTGAAAAAGAAGCAGCCAGGGGGACGGGATAGGTGAGCCAAAAATACGCAGTTAAAAATTACTGAGCGGGCTTCCCTGGTGGCGCAGTGGTTGAGAGTCCGCCTGCCGATGCACGACGGGTTCGTGCCCCGGTCCAGGAAGATCCCACATGCCGCGGAGCGGCTGGGCCGGTGAGCCATGGCCGCTGAGCCTGCGTGTCCGGGGCCTGTGCTCCGCAACGGGAGAGGCCACAGCAGTGAGAGGCCTGCGTACCGCAAAAAAAAACAAAACAAAACATGCAGACTCTAATTCAGCAGGTTGGAGGTGGGGCCTGAGATTCTGTGTTTCTAACAAACTTCCAGGCAAGGCTGACCACACTTCAAGTAGCAAGGGGTAAAGCAACCATACTGAGTTCTGCAACACTACGTTACAATTTAGTAGTTCCATGGGTAAAGATTTTTGATAATCTATACTGATATACTTTCTTATTCTTTCCTTCAAGGGAGCCATCTCCCCATAAAAACACAACGAACACTTCCATATCTTAAACTTGCTAGAGGGCTGTTTCAAATTATGCCATGAGACATCCCCCAAAGAGGAATATTTAGTTGCTATCCTCTTTTTGAGAAAAGATGATTTGACCTTTTGTCCAAGGAAGTTAGAAAACTGTGGGAAAAGAAAGTTCGTGTCATCATTTTTTATTTTAAAAGAAAGTTTCACACTTTAATAAATTTATGTCTTTAAAGTAATAAGAAAGCACAGACAATAACTTTTGGAAGAAAATGTAGGAGTGCTTTCTTTAAAAGGACACAAAATAAGTACAAACCGCAAAGGAAATGGGTAAGTTGGACTGAACTGGAATGAAAACTTCTGTGCATCAAAGCCCATTAAAGCTGTAAAAACACAAGCCATGTCCATTTCCTCTTCTGCCATTCTTTCTTGAACTTATTCAGGCTTCCCCTACTCCTATTCTTCCAAACCGACACTTACCAATGTCTGATAACCTGCCCTTTGAGGAACCCACTGTTCAATGCTTGGGCCTCAGCTAACTTGATTTTACTATTCTCAAGAAATTTTGTTCACTTGATCTACAGAATACTTATCTCGTTCTTTTTTTAAATTAGCTTTTTAAAAGAGATAAATTAGGAGTTTGGGATTAACATATACACACTACTATATATAAAATAGATAAACAACTAGGACCTACTGTATACAGGGAACCGTATTCAATATCTTGTAATAACCTCTAATGGAAAAGAATCTGAAAAAGAATATATATCTACTAATATATATATAACGTATATATATAAGCGCTTAAAGGCTTATAAATAAAACACTAAGGCCCATTGTCCCATTCTTCACCTCTCCTGATTCCTGTTTCTCAGTGGCAATCACTTTTAACTCTTTAGCTCTTTCTTCCAATATTTAAGTGAATAATATTCTTAAATTGCTATTGTTTGATTTATCAATTTTAAATTGATATTAAATTAATATTATCTCCTGACTTCTCAGCAGAATGGAGATGAAAACTTGGCTAATGCCCCCGTCTCCCCTGCACCAAATGCTCATGCACAAGCACATACACACACGCATTTTCACTTCCCTAATTAAATCTGATCGAGTGTATCTGATAACTGTCAATTCCATTTTCCCCTATGGAAAACAGCTTTCTCCCAGAGATTTCCAGCTTCTCCCTTCACTGCTATCTTAGGAACTTCCTCTGCTTCTCTCCTGTGATGAATCTCCTTTTCCTGGGTTTCCTGTTGTCCTCTTTCATGGTTAACTCCCTTGCAGATTGTCCAATAGCTTCCTGAGAAAGGGTGGAAGACAGGCAAATCTTTGAGGATTTATCTATCCTCAAATTTGATGCATAAATTAGCTAGAGGGAGAATTCCAGTTTGAAAATCATTTTCCTGAGACATGTTCAGGTACTGGTCCCTGTCTTTTACTTCAGAATACTTCTCTTCCTTCTCTTCCTGCTTCACTGGCTTTTCCTATTTTTTTTTTTTTTTTTTTTTTGCCAGTTTCTCTTCTTCCTAATGACCTCTAGCGTTGACATATCTCAGGGCTGAGTTTCTAGACATCTTTTCCTCTTTACCTTCACCCACTGCTTAGCTGATCTCAATCAGTGCCAAGGTGTTCAATACTATCACTATGTTGATGACTTGCATTCACCTCATTCCAATATTCACAAAAATCTCAACCCATTAAATCATCAGTTCAAGGCCAAAATCTCATCTAAATTTTTTCAGCTCAGAAGTCCTATATCTCATCATCTAAATCATCTAAGGGGACGGGAGAGACTCTGGGACGATCATTCCTGGCACAAAATTCTGCTCCATGTAGACTGGTGAAACAAGAATAGTTAACTGCTTCCAAAATCCAGTGATGGGATGGGCGTAGGGTAGTGGTTATAGACATTTACTACAAAAGGAAAAAAACAGAAGGTAGAAAGGAATCACATGTCCTAAGCAATAATAAAATCCAGGAAAGCACATTTCATTAGCTTTCAGGGCCTGGGAATAATCATCTGTGGCTCAACTTGGGCCTGTGGCTCTGGCCCTGGGGCCAAGATTATTACACCAGCCTACCTAAACTAGCACTACTAGTCCCTTTCTGTCTTACCCTGCCTTCTCTTCCTTGGTAATACTTGTAACCACCTGACATACATATTTATTTGTTTATTGTCTGTCTTCCTCCTCCCTGAACTACCGCTCTTTTTTTTTTTTTAACATCTTTATTGGAGTATAATTGTTTTACAGTGGTGTGTTAGTTTCTGCTTTATAACAAAGTGAATCAGTTATACATATACATATGTTCCCATATCTCTTCCCTCTTGCGTCTCCCTCCCTCCCACCCTCCCTATCCCACCCCTCTAGGTGGTCACAAAGCACCGAGCTGATCTCCCTGTGCTATGTGGTTGCTTCCCACTAGCTATCTATTTTACATTTGGTAGTGTATATATGTCCATGCCACTCTCTCACTTCGTCACAGCTTACCCTTCCCCCTCCCTGTGTCTTCATGTCCATTCTCTATGTCTGCATCTTTATTCCTGTCCTGTCCCTAGGTTCTTCAGAGCCATTTTTTTTTTTTTAGATTCCATATATATGCATTAGCATACGGTATTTGTTTTTCTCTTTCTGACTTCACTCTGTATGACAGACTCTAGGTCCATCCACCTCATTACAAATAACTCAATTTCATTTCTTTTTATGGTTGGGTAATATTCCATTGTATATGTGCCACATCTTCTTTATCCATTCATCTGTTGATGGACACTTAGGTTGCTTCCCTGTCCTGGCTATTGTAAATAGTGTTGCAGTGAACATTATGGTACATGACTCCTTTTGAATTATGGTTTTCTCTGGGTATATGTCCAGTAGTGGGATTGCTGGGTCATATGGTAGTTCTATTTTTAGTTTTTTAAGGCATCTCCATAGTGGCTGTCCCAGTTCACATTCCCACCAACAGTGCAAGAGGGTTCCCTTTTCTCCACACCCTCTCCAGCATTTACTGTTTGTAGATTTTTTGATGATGGCCATTCTGACCGATGTGAGGTGATACCTCATTGTAGTTTTGATTTGCATTTCTCTAATGATTAGTGATGTTGACCATCCCTTCATGTGTTTGTTGGCAATCTGTATATCTTCTTTGGAGAAATGTCTATCAGAATGGGAGAAAATATTTGCAAACGAAGCAACTGACAAAGGATTAATCTCCAAAATATACAAGCAGCTCATGCAGCTCAATATCAAAAAAACAAACAACCCAATCCAAAAATGGGCAGAAGACCTAAATGGACATTTCTCCAAAGAAGATGAACTACCACTCTTAAAACATAAGCTCATTGAAGGCTGTGTTTTGTTTGCTACTCTATCTTCAGTACCTGTGATAGTATCTGGTATATAGTAGGTACTCAATAAAGGCTCATTGAATGAATAAATACATGAAAGAATGAATGATAGAAAAGAAATAGGAGATGAAAATTAGCTTTCTCTAGAGAACTCTTTGGCAATATCCAGTAAGTTTGAAGATGTACATAACTTTCATCCAGCAATGCTACTCTTAGGAATATACATTAGAGAAACTCTTACACAAATGCCTAAGAACATATGCACAAGAATTATGATTGCTACCTTACTTTATAATAGTGAGAAATTGGAAACAACTGAATATCCACGAATATACTTATTGAGTGCTATTTATGTACTAGGTACCATCCCAAATATTGGTAATATAGTGGTTGATACATCAAAAGTGGTTGCTGAAAAGTTAAATTTAGGAATTAAGATTATTGACACCTCAAGAAGCTTACATTCTAATGGGAAGAGAGAGACAGTAAGCAAATAAGTATATAATATGGCAGATGAGGTTAATGCTGTGAAGAAAAATAAAGGGTCAGATTGTGACTTGGGGTATATATGTGATGCTTTTTAAATCTAACTGGTTAGCAATTGTACAGGTAGGAGATTTTATTGGGGAACTTAATTTAAGTCCAAAGAAATTCTCAGTTTCATTCAACATTTTCATTGATTGATTTATATAGTATACTAAAATGTAACATCTGTGAAATCCCTGGGGCTACTATCAGTGTGTTTCTTCTAATCGTCCTATCTGAGCATCGAACCCTTACTAAGTGAGGAGCTCTCCTTAACTTAGAGTCACATTGAGGAACACAGTTAATGGTTCTGGTAGAACTGACCCAAAAGGGACTTTACCAAAGACATGCAGAGTCTTTAGCATAATATTTAAGGGGGAAATTTCAAACAAATACAAAAGTCAAAGTAATATTACATTGAGTACCTGCATATCCTTCTAGTTTCAGTAATTGTAATATTTTGCCATATTTTCTCTCTCATTTTCTCTCTCAGCCTCCCCCGTCCCGCCCCACATACAAACACATATATATTTGCTGTGGCACTTGAAGGTAAGTGCAGACATCATGATACTTAATGTTAAATACTCCAGCAGCGTCTCCTAAGACTAAGGACATTTTTCTACCTAATCAAAACACCGTGATCATGTCTGAGAAATTATTACTAATTCTCTTATATTTTCTAATATCCTGTTCATATTCAAATTCCCCAGTTGTCCCGAGAATGTCTTTTATATCCATTTAAAAAATCGTGATCAGGGCTTCCCTGGTGGCGCAGTGGTTGAGAGTCTGCCTGCCGATGCAGGGGACGTGGGTTCGTGCCCCGGTCCGGGAAGATCCCACATGCCGCGGAGCGGCTGGGCCCGTGACCCATGGCCGCTGAGCCTGCATGTCCGGAGCCTGTGCTCCGCAACGGGAGAGGCCACAACAGTGAGAGGCCCGCGTACAGCAAAAAAAAAAAAAAAAAAAATCGTGATCAAATCTAAGTTCATGCATTACTATATTTGGTCACTTTTAAGAGTAATCCACCGTAAGTGCGTATTGCTAAGTAAAATAATCAATCTGAAAAGGCTACATACTGTATGATTCCAACTCTATGACATTCTGGAAAAGGCAAAACAATGGAGACAGTAAAAAGATCAGTGGTTGCTATGGGTTTAGGGAGTGGATGGAAGGATGAATAGGTGGAGCACAGAGGATTTTGGGGGGGCAGTGAAACTATTCGGTATGATTCTGAAATGGTGGATACATGATATTATACACTTGTCAAAACCCATAGAATGTACAACGCAAATATGAAAATAGTAAACCCTAATGTAAACTATAGCCTTTAGTTAATGATAATGTATTAGTGTGGGTTCATCAATTGTAACAAATATAAAATTAATGCAGGATGTTAATAAGAGGAGAAATTACAGGGTTTGGAAGAGGGTATATGGGAATTCTGTGCTTTCTGTTCAAATTTTCTGCAAACCTAAAACTTCTCTATAAAATAAAGTCTACTAAATTTAAAAAAGAATACTTCTGCTCTTTTTATTACTTTGACTTTTTGAAGAATCTGAGAAAATTAATTACCTTATAGAGTGTATTGCATTCTGAATTTGTCTTATTGTTTGCTCATGATGTTATTAACTTCCCTTTCTCCTCAATTCCCTGTGATCTAGACAAAGCTAGGTCTCAAGGCTTGATTGGATTCAGGTTAATTTTTTTTTTTTTTTGCGGTACGCGGACCTCTCACTGCTGTGGCCTC
This sequence comes from Lipotes vexillifer, assembly GCF_000442215.2. Lineage (NCBI taxonomy): Eukaryota > Metazoa > Chordata > Mammalia > Artiodactyla > Lipotidae > Lipotes > Lipotes vexillifer. The sequence continues at coordinate 102,851 of NW_006770037.1, forward strand.
TCCCGTTGCGGAGCACAGGCTCTGGACGCGCGGGCTCAGCGGCCATGGCTCACGGGCCCAGCCACTCCGCGGCATGTGGTATATTCCCGGACCAGGGCACGAATCCGTGTCCCCTGCAACGGCAGGCGGACTCTCAACCACTGCGCCACCAGGGAAGCCCCAGGTTAAATATTTTTGACAAGAATACTTCAGAGATGTTGTGAACTTCGTGTTGCATCATGTCAGGAGAACATGCTGTCAGACTGCCACGCTTTTACTGATGTTAAGTTTGATTACTTGGCTAAGGTAAGATCTGCCAAATGTCTCGTTAAAGGAACATTTATTTTCTTTGCAATAAATACTCTGTCTGTACAATGATATTATCTAGTCTCTCAGCAACCTTTCACCTGATAGTTTTATCATCCATTGATAGTTCTTGCTTTAATCAAGTATTACATTAGGAGTTGCAAAATGGTTAGTTTTCTAACTATCATTATATCAACATTTCTTACCCAGCATGTTTTCTTTCCTTTTTTCCTCTATCATAGTCATTTAGTGTGTTGCCATTAGTTACACTCATCATTATTTTTGATTCTCTCATTGTTCTAAATTTAGCCAGTGGGAGCCCTCTGAGCCCGTTCCTAGAACCTTCTGACACAATCCCATTAGTCTTTGAGCATTTCCTTACTTTCTGAAACAACAATGTGTCAAGGCTTACCTTGTACTTTTCCTGCCTTAGACATGGGCTCAGCCATTTTTCCTGCCTTAGACATGGGCTCAGCCATTTCCCCTAAAGAACCTTAGTTCTTTTTACTGGAGAGTGATTTTTTTGTTGTTTTCTGGTTATAAAAGCACTACATGCTCATTGTAGAAAGATTAGAAAATAAAAGAATGTATAAAAAAAGAAAATGAAAACCACATATTACTCTACCATTTAGAACTAACCACTCTTAACATTTATTGTACTTATTTCCATGGTTTTTAAAATATGTATCTAAAGTGGATATTTTAAATTTAAATTATGGCTTGATACTGTATATTTTGTACTGTACTTTTTTTTTTTTAATCGACTATATCCATGTCATTAGATAGTCTTCAAAAACATGATTTTAATCTTTTTGTACCAGAAACTATGTCTTAAAGTGTTTGAATCTTTCCCAGGGCATCACACCTACCTATTGTGATAAAACTAAAACCATTCCACGGCTGTTAAGCTGCATCATAAAGCTTCACTGAGGAATTAGGGCATTAGTTGAGTGTGAAAAAAGTAATAATACCATGAAATGAAGACATCCCTTGAAAACAGAAATTTCTAAAAGGCAATATATTCATGTGAGTTTTTCTGTACTAGTTACTGTGAGTGGATAAATTTCCCTGAATCTAGGTACTTTTCATTTCTTTAAGACGACCACCTGATAAATGAAACACCAAGGGATCTATTTTAAGTGCCCCCAAATTGGAATCAATTTTTTAAAAATATGATTGACCAACAAATAAAAAGAGGTGACTCTTCTTCTACTCATTCCTTGTTATATGATGGTGGGAATGTTATTTAATTGCTTTGTGACTTAGTTTTCTTGTCTATATATATAGACAAGGCTACTATAGATTATATAGTAGTTCTATAGACTAGTAGTCTATAGACTAGTAGTTCTATAGACTATAGATTACTACTAGTAATCTATAGACTACTATAGATTAATAGTAGTTCCTCCTACACAGCACTATTGTGGCAATTAAGTAATAATTAAAGTGTTTAGCACAGGATCTGGCATATAGTAAGGGCTCAATAAATGCCAACTCTTAGAATTATCACTGCAAGCTAGAATGGTGAATCGGATTTGAGCTAACATTAATGGAAGAGCAGGATTTAGGCCGATGGTGGTGGGATTAAGGGACATTCTGGGAGCAAGACAAAATGCTAGCACAAAATTCGGAACACACAAGTTCTATTGAGCGAAGCTGCTGAGCTGTTGAGTATTTCTGTGTGAAGATTAAACAAGCTTTTGCTCTCATGATAGCACCGTAGTGCAGGGGAAGCAGTTACCTTCCCTCCTTCTTTGTCATACACATACCTATCATTTATATTGACTTGGGTCAAAGCATTAGAGGTATTTTTTTTTTTTTTTTTCGGTACGCGGGGCTCTCACTGTTGCGGCCTCTCCCGTCGCGGAGCACAGGCTCCGGACGCGCAGGCTCAGCGGCCATGGGTCACGGGCCCAGCCGCTCCGCGGCATGTGGGATCTTCCAGGACCGGGGAAAGAACCCGTGTCCCCTGCATCAGCAGGCGGACTCTCAACCACTGCGCCACCAGGGAAGCCCGCATTAGAGGTATTTTT
>NW_006770037.1:105178-115737 GCF_000442215.2 Lipotes vexillifer
GGAAAGAGTTGAAAACTTCTCATTGGAAAGTGGACAAAATGTTAGCCAAACCCATGCTCATGTGGATTTCAATAGTGCCTAAAGAGATTTTTACAGCTTTGAAGTCTTCTCAGCATCTACCTGATTCCAAGTTTCCTCTACTCTTATTTCCTCTTTCAGATCTGATAAGGGTCTTAGAGTTACCCTAACAGGTGACCCCTGGTCACCCTAACAGGGTTATAAAGAAGTCAAGCGCATGCATAGACCACTTCTAGCTGCATGACCAGAGGAAAATTACTTAATCCTCTGGGTCCTAAATTTCCTCATCTTTAGAACAGGAATTACAACAATAATATTTACTATATAAGGTCATTGTAAGAATGAAATGCAATGCCATATATGTAGCACCTAATACCATGCCAGCAATTCAAGTATGTAGAATAAACAACAAATAGCAGTATTTATATTTATGATCATATATCGAAGATTAAACACCCTCCCAGTTTCAGCTTTCAGATCCTCCCTCGCATTGCAATTTTAAATCAGATTTGTAAGTTAGAATCTCTGTCAGACACGTTGCCTTAAGTGTGAGGTAATTATATATTAGGAGTCTCCTATGTCTACTCCCACTCTAGTTATCCATGCAATTTATTCATTAATTTCACGAACATGTATTGAGCACTTTATTACGCTTCAGTGTGCTGGATCCTGGGCATCCATAGAAGGTGAACATATCTGAGAAAAGGAGAAAGTATTCAAGTCCCCCGTGATGATGTTCAGGGTTGCAAGTGGGAACAAATGTCTGGAAATGCTGCTTATTAAGCAAGTGTCAAATTAGAATAAGTGAAAGATTTAAGCTCTTTAAGAAGACACATCTTGCAGAAAGCCTCAAAGGCAAGGTGGGCATTTGATAGCTTTATCTGGGACCACACTCTCCAGACTATCTCACCACGAGTAGGAGGGACATGGCTACGTCCCTGAAATGTTTCCAGTTCCTTTTGGAAGGATTTGTCAGGGCAAAGGTGAGAGACTCATGCAGTCGTCTCTGAGAGCATGACAGAATTAGAGGCTAGAGCCACCATTGTGTGTTTAAATTCTGGGTCCCGAAGCAATAGCTCTAGCTCACAGCTTCTAAAAATGTCCTTGGCTTAAAGTTTTGGCTCAGGGGTTGAGGCGTTATACTGCAGAATGTTTCTGGAATAATTCAGTGACCTCAGACAGGCTACTCCAAGTCTCTCTAAACACCTGCATTGTTCGACTATATTTAGCAATGAACATTTAAACAAAGAGAAGACAATTTATTGGATTAACAGGTGGGGGAGAGGAGGATATAGAAATGGTACCACTTGCCTGGCCTCCCTCACTCATCCAATAAACACACAGTTTTGAGTGCCTTTTGTGTGCCAGGCACTGTGCAAAGTATATTAACCTGGCAGGTTTCAAGGCATTCCTCTCCTTGGGATGAAATGACTCTGAGATCCAGAATTAATTATTAGTATTAATTGATTAGTATTAATTGTACCAACCACAGATCATTCGCAGGGGTCCCCATGTTTATGGTTCCAGAGGTGACTGGGAGAGGATTGGGGATCAGGGAAATACCAACTGCAGCAGTCCCAGCTCCTATGAGGAACGAATCACTGTTCTCTCTTCCTCAAGTCTCAACAAAAGTGAGCATGTTATTTCTCACTGTTCCCTAAAGCCCCACCAGTGAGAAGATAATCTATTATTATTGGCTCAATTTCTCTACCTTCGTTAGGGACACAAGTTTAATAAATCTGAGCATACTTCTGGCTGGGTCAAGTTGACCAGGATAAAATTAACATTTGCTTCAGGATACATTTTGATCTAAACCATTCTCTGTATCAAAACCTTTAAGATGGAAGAAATACCATCATATTCAACATTGGAAAAATGCTAAATACACAGGCTGATGCTTCATCTACCTTTTCTTATAAAAAGCTTGAGTTAGATAATCACAAACAAAACTTTTAAAAATACCCTCGTTATCTGTAAAGATGCTTGCAGGAGTAAGTAACAAAACCCCCAATTCAAACTGCATTAAAGAATAAAGGATTACACTGTGGCAGCACAGGAAGTGCAAGGGTCAGGCAGCCTTCAAGGCCGGTTGATTCAGCAGAGCAACAATGTCTATGAGGATCCAGGTTATTTTTGTCTCTTCACTCACCATCTTCTGTGTTGGCATCATCCTCAGGGGAGAGGCAAGGTGATTACAGCAGTTCAGGTACAAAACCTGGACATAGCAATAGCACTATTCACAAGAAGGAGAGAGAGACAGCTCTTCCTGTTGCTGTATCATGGGAGCCTTTCCCCAGAAGCCCCAACAGATTTCAGCCCCCATGTCTCATTGGCTCCTTAACTCAACACTGGCAAGGGAAATGGGATTACACTTGGCCAATGAATGCCACCCCTGGAACTGGAGATGGAATCAGTATCACCTGGGGCACCTAGCTGTGTGGAGGAAGGATGGATATCTGAACAAAGTTAGGGGTCTCTGAGTGAGAGAGTGGGGGAATGGATGCTGGGTAAATTACATTTAGTTTCAGAAAACCTAACTTACAAGGGACTTAGGCCCCAAAATTGTTTTTCTCTCATAACTTAAAGGACTGCCTTATCTGGCTGCTGGCATTGATTCAGCAGCTTGGTGATGTCATGGATAGAAACTGGGTGATGTTCCTGACCTTTTCCTCCCCCATGTTTGTAACTTTTTGACCCCAAGATGGCCACTCAAGTTCCATACATCAAGTATCAAGTTCCATACATCAAGCAATACAGGGAGAAAGGGGGAAAGGGTATGGGCTGCAAGAAGTACCGTCCTGGAATTTATGAAAAAGTAGATTTAATCGCCCTGTCTTACAAGGGTCTACAATTTACACACGGAGACAAAACACACCTTAGGAACCACAACACAATGTCAGTACCAAGAGAAGGATGCAAACAACTCGTCAGGAGCAACTGAATGGGCATCAGGGCTGCCTGCCCCAACCCCCGACATCTGGTTGCCCCCGCCCACCGTGTCACAGTCCTGCTGTGTTACTGGCCTTGCTTCAGCTCCAGGCAAGCTTCCAGAAATCATGGCCTGCACACCTGAAGTGAGCAGATCTCTGTCTACTTGCCCTTTAAATGGACACTGCTTTTTCTGTTGGAAAGACAGATAAACGTATCGGAGGCTCTTGGATGACAGCATTGTCCTGGCAGGGGTCCAGGGTGGCTGGGAAGAGAGAGAGAGAGCATTTAATGGGTCTAGCAGCAGAGCAGTCGAGGTGTGGCTGAATGTAGCAGGGGACGAGGACCTCTTTGGCAATGACATTATCTGAGCTTGGGTGGGCTCTCAGCTCAAGTTTCAGATGGCCAGGCACCTCTGGCTGGAAGCCAGCCAGTTGACAGATTACATTCTGGAACCATGAGGTAAGTTTGGAAGAAAGTTAAGAAAAGCAGTTATTCTTTAGTCAGTCACTTGGGTGTTGCCTGTGTCCCCATAACATCTTAAATTCGGGAAGCACAGGGAATCTATGTCTTGCTTGCCTTTATGCCATTACCCTAACCTCTGGCACATGTGGGCTTCCTCTTGCCTTTAGGAACACACTCCAGGATCTTACAATGCCCTCATGTCACCACTACCCCCTCACCCTCCCCAAATTTCATCTTCCCCATCTCCAGCTTCTCTTCCTGCCTTGCTTCCCCTTCATACACAGCTTGGATAGACGTTCTGACTCCTGAAGTGGTCCTTCAGGTCTTATTCTCCAGCCCTTTCCACAGCGCTCAGCACCATGAACTGCAGCTCTCTCTCCCTTGGACTCTGGAACTCACTCTCTCCTGGGCTTGGTTCCTTGAGCGATTCTTCTCAGGCGACTCTTTAAATGTCTGTTTCCCTCCGAGCCCTGTCCAGGGCTCTCTGCTTTATTTCTTACTCTCCATGTCCTGCCTGGGTCCTTCATCCAAATTTACAACTACAACCTCTGCTTCTGTCTCCAGCCCAGCTCTCTCTCCCAAACTCCACATATTATATAACTCCACCAGCCCAGCCCACAGGTACACTGAACTCAACGGGGCCAAAACTGGGGACAAGCTCCAAATGGGATTCCTCTCTTTCTAAAGAACACCAGCATCTATAAGCCAGAAACCTGCAAGTCATCCTAGAATCCTCTGGGTATACATCTTATGTGACAGTCACCATTATTAAGATGTTGCCATCTGAATATGTGACATACTTAACCCTTTCTTCAAACCTTCCATCACAGTGCGTCATTGTTTGGTACCCCTCATGTGAAAGACACCCTGCTGCCTCTTCCCCTTCAAGCCAGCCTGAATGAGTTGCCCTGCCTCTGGGACCCAATAGCACCAATAGCCCTCAGCCCCTTCTACTGGAGAACTTATGAATAAATATTTTAATCATGTGTTTCCTTCTTTCTCTCCTATACTAGGCTGTGATTTCCTCCAGGACGACTGTGTCATAATAGTTTTGAAATCTCCAACAAACAGCATACATAGGGCCTGGCACACAGTAGTTACAAAATCAGTGTTTGATGCATGAATTATTCAACAAAAGGCTGACAAACTATAGTATAGTTTTATACTATAAAAGTTCATTGATACATTTTGGTCCACAGAGAAAAGAAGAGAAAAAAGCCACTGACAGTCCCATCACCCAACTGAACTATAATCACACTTGGGTATATTTTCTTATCTTTACTTCTACGGGGAAGATTTATTTTTACCTAAGTATAATCATACTGCACTTGTAATTTTGAATCCTGCTTTTCTACTACAAATATATATTTTTCATATTATTAAATATTTTTTCCAGCTTTATTGAGATATAATTGACATATGACATTTGTGTAAATTTAAGGTATACAACATGATGATTTAATATACATATGTATTGTGAAACGATTACCACGATAATAGTTAACACCTCTTCACCTTATAATTATCTTTTTGTGTGTGTGGTGAGAATGTTTAAGATGCTCTTAGCAACTTCCAATCGTACAATACAGTATTATTAACTGAAGTCTTTGTACATTAGATCTCCAGAACTTACTCATCTTCTAACTGTAAGTTTGTAGCCTTTGACCAACATCTCACCACTTCCCCTACTCCCCCAGCCCCTGGCAATCACCATTCTACTTTGTTTTTATGAGTTTGGCTCTTTCAGATTCTACATATAGATGAGATCATAATGGTATTTGTCTTTCTCTGTCTGACTTATTTCACTAAGTATAATGCCTTCAAGATCCATCTATGTTGTTGCAAATGGCAGGATTTTTCTTTTTTATGACTGAATAATATTCCATTATATATATCATATTGTTTACTATTTAATTTTATTAATAATTTTACTTATATATAGATTTTGCTGTCTACGTAGTCAATCCACTATTTTCCTTTATGATTTCTTCAACTGATTACAACCTTAGAAAGGGCTTTCCTATCCATAATTCAGACAAATATTTAGCCATCGTTCCTTCTAGGATTTTTATGTTTTTTTTTGTTTTTTTTTTTTTTTTTTTGCGGTATGCGGGCCTCTCACTGTTGTGGCCTCTCCCATTGCGGAGCACAGGCTCTGGACGCACAGGCCCAGCTGCCATGGCTCACGGGCCCAGCCGCTCTGCTGCATGTGGGATCTTCCCGGACCGGGGCACGAACCCGTGTCCCCTGCATCGGCAGGCGGACTCTCAACCACTGCGCCACCGGGGAAGCCCAAGGATTTTTATGTTTTGATGGACTGTTATGTCTAATGCTTTTATCCACTTGAATTTATTTTGGCATGTCATGTAAAATAAAGGTCAAACTTGCTCTTTTTCTCCTCAGAGTTAAGCAGTTGGGTAAGCATAATTTTTAATAAGATTATATTTTGCATTGTATTGCATTTCAGGACAAGATTGCTAAAAGGAAGTCTGGATAATGTTTCTGATGAAAGAAACCTCATCATATAATTTGGAACATGAGTTAAGTGTATGACATTCCAGGAGGTAGTGGCAGGGTAGGGCCAAGTATGAGTTAGGTCTTGGAAACAAGGAAGACTCCCATTTCTGGGGGTATCTTTTAGACTGGTGCATGTGCAAATAGAAAAAGCAGGAATATGCTTATAGACCCCCTAACCCCAGGAGCATTCACATGCGCAAAGGACTGGTTTAGTAATGCCTAGGTATGATGTTGCCACTTCCATTTCTATAGAGGTCTATGAATACAATAAGATGGGAGGAAGAGAGAGCAGATGGAGAAGATATTTTTAATTTGCATCACTTCATACAAACCTCAGTCCTGACCCTGTGTTAAACAATGACTCATATCTCCACAAGTTGCCAAATATTTTAAAGACCACAGGAACACTATATAAGCTGAATGCAAATTGGTCTGCAGAAACCTAGGCTGCCATCATTAATGTGTACAATTCATATATTTATTCAAAAGTCAGGGTGACTTTCCAATAAGAAGCGAATCACTCATGCAGCCATTCCTTCCACCACAGTGTGGATCAAGAGGCTCAGTACACATGATAGTGGTCTGCCTTCAGTTTATAGATCCGGGTTTTGGTTAGAAACTCAAGTTCAGCAGCTAGCACCAAGGGCCTCTGGTTGATTTAGTAGGGCAAAGTAAGCTAATGTGCCCATGCACAGTACTGGGAAATTTGCCTTGTGCCCCTTTTTGTCATCATAACAGAAAGACTTTATAATATCAACATTGTCATTTTGCAGAACTGAGTGCATCAGCAAAAAAGAGAAAGAAAATTTTGCAGCTGCACGCACACACACACACACACACACACACACACACACACACATTTGGCTCAGCTTTACTGATGAGATCTTGGCTTGGAAATGAAACAATTTTGTCATTCACACAATTTAAAAACAGACCCCAAACCATCATTAAATAAGTAGTTGTCACAGAAGCACAGCAACTCCTTAAGTCACCCAGCCACAGCCTATATACCAGTTATCCAGATTTCCCTCTAAAAAAGTGGTCGAATGTTCAAGTTGGAACAAGGAAGGAGTGCAACTTCCTTGTCTTACATTTTGAGGTTTTCAACTTGGTTTTACAAAATTCTCTTTATCAGTTACTAATTGTTAACTAATAACTATTTCTTAGCTCTCCTTCCCAGCCAGCTTCCAGATTCTTTGAGTGCGGAGGCTACACTTTGTTGTGTGGCTCGCCAGTGTCTTGTGCATGAAGGATGCTCAGGGAATGTGGAAGATGGTCCTGGTTCTTCACCTACACCTTTTGGCATAATCCCAGACAAGAAAATACCTCTGGTACATCTAGCTCATGTTGTTTGATGGCCTTTAAGGATGAACAAGACAAGCTTTAACCATAGTTAATATATGATGATGGCAAAAATAACTGACGTCTGGCAAAAAATGAGTTAGCTACCTTATTATTCAAGAATGATGATCCAAGTTGTGGACTGTCTGGGCCTCTGGCTCTCCTCTCCTTTGTAAGGGGAAGTGAGGACAGAAGAATGAAGACTTTTCAGTCTGGGTGTAGATGCCAGTTGCTCATATCAGTCTGGTCAAACGCAGCTCTTGGAAGCCTTTTCTCTGTGTGTAGTAAATGACAATCAAGGGTTGGGGGAAGGGTTGATTGTTTCTTATACCATCTTTGAAAGTCTTTACTCATGTTTTATATCTAGGAATTAAAAATAAAAATTTGGTTCACTGGTAATTTAAAGAATTATATATTGTTAACTTTTTTGAAAGTTAGCTTTATCAAGGTATAATTAAAATAATCTAGCTTTTGAGCATTTCTGTCACCTCAAAAAGTTTCCTCATGCCCATTTACAGGCATCACAGCTCCCAACTCTAGCCCTAGGCAACCACAGAGCTGTTTCTGTTTCTATAAATTTGCCTTTTCTAAACACTTCATATAAATGGAATCAGACATACAATATACAGTCTTCTGTGTCTGGCCTCTATCACTTAGAATAATGTTTTTGAGTTTCATCCATGTTGTAGCATGAATCAGTAGTTCTTTCATTTTAATTGTTGAATATTATTCCATTTTATGGATTTACCATATTTTGTTCATGAATATTTACCATAGTCACCAGTTGATGGATATTTTAAGTTTCCAGTTTGGGTGGTTTTGAATAATGCTCCTATGAACATTCATATCTGTGTCTTTATGTGGACACATGTTTTCATTTCTCTTGTAAAGATTCCCAGGAGTGGATTGCTAGATTGTATGGCAAGTTTATGTTTAACTTTTTAAGGAACTGCCAAACTGTTTTCCAAAGTGGCTGCATCATTTTACATTCCAACCAGCAATGCATAAAAGTTTCAATTTCTCCACATCCATACTAACACATGGTATTGTCTGTCTTTTTGATTCTAGTCATTCTAGTGGGTTTGTAATTGTATCTCTTTCTAGCTTAAATTTGCATTACCCTTGTGATCAATGATGTTGAACATCTTTTCATGTTCTGATTTCCATTCATTCATCTTCTTTGATAAAATGTCTATTTAAATCTTTTGCCCATTAAAGAAATTGGATTATGTTCTTGTCATTGAATTATAAGAATTCTTTACATATTCTGGTTACAAGTCCTTTACAGATCTATGATTTGTAAATATTTTTTCCTAGTCCGTGGCCTATCTTTTCATTTTCTAAATGGTGTCTTTTGAAGCACAAAAGTATTTAATTTTGATAAGGTCTAATTTAGCAATTTTTTCTTTAAGTATCATACTTTTGATGTCAACCATTTTTATATTACGTTAAAATTAAAATTTTTGTTTAAATATATTTAACATTATATGCAAAATATGTAATTTTATGTAAATATAATGTTTAACGTTATTTCAAATATATGTTAAGAGGGAAATTAGTACCAAAGATTTCTCTGTTATCCCTCCTGACCTGCTTTGTATTTAGAATAGAAGCAACAATAGTACTCTGTTATAAGTTAGTGTTAAGGTTTTTCAAAGCCACAGTGAGAGATATTCACTGTATATCACCCAGACCTGGATTCCCAGTCTGTCACCTGGGCCACAGTACCAATGCAAGAACACTTCCTAAACCCAGCTTGACTTAACTGTAATAGTCGAGCAAACAAAACATACAGACACTCTTCTGTTGCCTTGTTGATTTCCTGGACTGTGCTTCCTTTGTGTGTTTTTGTCGTTTTCCTTCATTTTCTGCCCCCTGCCTCTGCTGGAGTTGTCACCATGTGAATTGGTTTCCCAAAGGGCTGCTGGGTTTGTTTCTTCCTTGTGCTGACAGGAGCTATGTGCCTGCCTTTTGTTGAACATTAAATACATGCTGGAAGCAAAAGTATCATTACTATAATGCTTTATGCTTCTGAGGCAGCTTTCTCATTAGTGTCTAGCATACTGAGCACAGAAGTTAAGTTACAGAAATAAAGAGAACTATGGTGTTGACTGTGCAAGCAGGGTCCCCTTTTCACATGGCAAGGCAGGAGGAAAAAAAGAAAAATAAAGAATTCTGAATATGAAATTCCAAACCCTTTACAGGAGGCATCTGGAAGAATTTACTCCTCTTCCTGAGTCAGCCATTACTGGGCAGCGAGAGCTGATGAATGGGAGCTGGGATTGTGTATGAGAGAGCAGCAAAGAAAAGAGGGAGAGTCGGAGCCTGGAGAGAGTAAGAGTTGGAGCAGAGGGCCCAGAGCCAGCAGAGAAGGGGATGGTTGAAGGTGTATGGAAAGAGCACCTTGTTAATCATGCTAAATGCCAGCAAAATGTGGCGATTTGTGTGGGAGGGTGGAGGCATTGACCTTGAACTGGAGTAGGAATGCATCATCCTCTGAGATGAAGGGATAACAAGAAAATGGCTACAGATAAATGTGTCATTTGGGTGGAGTGTACAATGGAAAGAGACTGTGCCTGATGAAAGCAATTTTACTTGATGAAGTGGGAGATGAAGTCATCTGAAGTGTTCAAGTAGGGGCATTAGCGCGTGAAATTTTGGGGATTATCAGGTGAGGGAGATGGAGACTAGAGAGAGCCAAGGTTAAGTTAAAAGATCAATGAATGAGGACAGTCAGGATAAGCCAGAGAACGAGAGGGCTATGTGGTTTTCTGCAGCCACACATGATGGCTGGTATTTAGGAGGAGCGGGAAAATGGACTGACACACATTTGAGGTTCCTTGGGGGAGAAGGCTGACACAAGGATACAGAGGGAATATCCAGGTGGGAAGTATTGTTTGGATGATTAACCATATCTTCCAGGATGGGTAGGAGTGGTCGGGAGGCTAGAAGATGTTGATACCAGTGATTTCCAAACTTATCTGTACCTAGAATCACCTGAGGATCTCTTAGAAACTCCAAAGCCCAAGCCACATTCCAGGTGAATTACACCACAATCCTGGGGCGTGGGATGCAAGCACAGACATCCATACTTTTGGAAGCTCCTCGAGGTAATTCTAACATGAATATAATTTGGGAACCACTGGGCATATACGTTAGGACAGTGGTTCTCAAAGCGTGGTCCCCAAACCAGCAACCTCAGCATCACCCTGGTACTTATTAGAGTTGCAGATTCCTGAGCCCTACCCCATACCCACCGAATCAGAAAATCTGGTGTTGGAGTTCAGCAG
>NW_006770037.1:115921-171171 GCF_000442215.2 Lipotes vexillifer
AGCAGGCGGTGGCTTAACAAGTCTGCCAGGTGATTTTAATGCTTGTTAAAAACTTAACAAACACTGAATTAGCAGAAAAGGAAGGAATCTTGGTCTTGGTTGTCTCTTGAAGAGCAGGCATAGTGAGGGAGCTTGAAGGTCTGGTATCCTTTGATGTTAAACATTTCCAGACCATAACTAACTCAGCTTTGAGACTTGAAAAGTTCAAGGGACTAAACACTACTCTGTTGGATGGTCAGCCACAGATAGGTTTAAACATCTCAGAATTATGTCAGGATTTGGCATGGTGAGTAAACTTATGATCTACGGCACACGTCTAGATCTTCAGCGTTTATAGGGGATAGAAAATGGTAACCTCAAGGGACATAAGCTTTGATGGGGTTTACGCAGGATGGAAAAGCAGCACCAGGGAGACGTGTGAATCCTGACCCCAGCCCCTGCCTCCCGCCTCAGGGTGTGTGGGAGAAACGGCAGCCTCCACTGGAGACGGAAGCAAGGAAATGCGCACCTTTGGGAGAAGGTAGGCTTCAGCTGATGATGGTGGAAGAACACTGTAGAGAAGACAATATTGAAACACTTATTGTCTGAAATGCTGGCTTCAGAGGGCATGATGGAAATGGGTGAAGGGTTTGGAGAGAGGGACTGAGAGTGGGAGGGGCAGAAGGGAGCCTAAAGCTGCCAAAGGTAAATACAAGCTTGATGTTTGGGCATAAAACACTGGGGAGGAGGGCAGGTACCATTTGCCTTTGGGGCAGTGGCCATGGATCATTGGCATGCAAGTACTTGGGAGAAATGACTGGCTTTCTCAGCGCGAATTATTTAATGCCTCTGTGGTTGATGGCCCCGGGCAGTCCTATCCCCATCTCTCAGGGAGCTCAGTCACCTTGTGAAAGCCGCAATCTTTCACAAGACTGCTTTGTGTCAGGCCTTGGGAAGCTGCCTCAAGGTGGATGGGGGTAGAGGGGCCTGGTATGGCATGAGCTCTTTCACCTGGGCAACTTTTCCCCTCCCCAGAGCTCTGGCTGTTCACTCCAGCAGGATGTGCCTGCCTGAAAATGGTTCCAGCGCCCAATTGTTATCATAAAGGAAAGCAGGACCAGGAGAACCTTGAAAACTTTTAGATAGTACTTATCCTGGCTCTGACTGATAAGTGAGGCAGGAGGAGAAAAGGAGGAAGGAATCAATCAAGGAGGTGTTAGCAAAAGCCGAAGAAAACATCCTTTTTGCTGGGCTAAGTAGTTTGGCTTATGATTTCTGTCCGACTCACAGCCACACTGGGGATTCTGGAATGAATTATATCCAGGTATGAATCAGGCATTGTAACGGCCACAAGATGTAGCTTAGTTTACAGATCAATACAATTGCTTGGGCTGGTCCAAGGCTAAACTGTGAAGCTGGCGTAATTTGTTTCTGATTGTACTCCGTTTTGGGGCCTGTTTTCCTTCTCTGGAAATCCTTCTCAGATTTTTCTCTCCCTGTAGTTCTGTGCTCATCCTTCAGGAACATGCCCAGGGGCTCAGGGCGAGGGACAGCGTGGAGCTTCAGCCTCCTCCTTCTACCTAATGTTTTGATGGGCAGTCATTATAGACCCTCCCTCCCCGGAGACTCATAGCCCACTGTTGCGCTCCCCAAATACCCCTGTCCGGTTCTTGGGAATATCACAGTCCCCAGGCAATTCCTTGGACACAGGACTAATACTCAAAATACGTAACGACTCACAGGGCAAAGGCACTGATTGATGAGTCAGAATAGACACCAGCTGTAAATACCTCAGGAAAGCAGCAAGGTACATGCTGGCCCCGGAGCTGCATCCTGCCCGCCCGGCCTCTCAGCCCTGCAGTGGCCTTGGCCTCTCCCGCCTCAGCTGTCCATCCTGTGTGTATATCCTGGGCTGGTCATTACCATCAACAATGACCCCTTCTCCTCTCGACTCAATCATTCTCTGCTAACCTTTCTGCTTATCTCCCCTAATCCAAAAATAATTTAATTCCAACAGCTCTTTGACACACCTACATGCTGTTGATCCAACCATTTTTTCTCTATCCCTCCAACCCTCTAGTCCTCGCTCTTATCTAGCTCAGATTCCATAGCTCGTCATTATTATTACTCCCTCACACTCTCATCCCCCTTGCCTCTCTCGTACTCCAGGGTACTCATGGGGCATCCTAGTGAAATCCAGCTCGTCGCATACTGCACACTCATGTTTGCATAGCCGCTGTTTCCTACCATCTTAAAAACAAAACCCTACCTTGATCCCACACCACCTTCTAGCCCTTGACCCATTTCTCTCCTCCCCTTTGTAGTAAAATCCCTTGAAACAGCTGTCTATCTTCACTGTCTCCAATCTCTCCTCCCATTCTCTGTTAAACTCACACCTATCAGGACTTCCCCTCCACCATTCCAACAACTCTGCTCTCGTCAGGACCGCCAGAGACATCCACTGTAAAATCTAGCGGTCACTTCTCAGCGTTCATCTTACTGGATGGATAGGTAGCATTTCATAGCTGATCACTCCCTTCTTCTTGAAGCATTTTCTTCTTTTGACTTCCAGGATTTCACACTTGCCTGGTTTCCCTCCTCTGTCATGAGCCATTCCTTCTCAGATTCCTTTGCTGCTTCTTTTTCATCTTACTGACTTCTAAATAGTGAGATATGTCAGGGCTCAGTGGTTGGACCTCTTCTCTTCTCCATCTACGCTCACTCCCTGACTGAGCTCATCTCTTCTCACGGCTTTAAATACCACCTTTGCCTCGATGATTCCCAATTTTATATTTCTAGCGAAGACCTCTCACCTGTATTCCACTCTCATATGCCAACTGCCTATTGGAAATCTCCACTTGATAGATAATAGGCATCTCATATTTAACATGTTCATAATGGAACTCCTGTTTTTACCTTCCAGTGGTTCCTCCTACAGTTCTTCCAGCTC
Organism: Lipotes vexillifer; assembly: GCF_000442215.2. Lineage (NCBI taxonomy): Eukaryota > Metazoa > Chordata > Mammalia > Artiodactyla > Lipotidae > Lipotes > Lipotes vexillifer. The sequence continues at coordinate 118,851 of NW_006770037.1, forward strand.
AGTAAATAGCAACTCTATCCTTCCAGTTACTCAAGACAGAAATCATAGAGCCATCTCTATGTCTTCCTTTCACTCTCAGACCCTACGTCTGTCTAATCCATCAGCAAACTTCAGTATATATCTAGAAGCTAACCACTTCTCATCACTCCAGTTACTTCTACTATGGTACAAGCTGACAATGTTTCTTACCTGAATTATTGCAATAGCTTCTTTTTTTTTTTTACAGAAGTCTATTTTATTGTTGAGGTATAGTTGATTTACAATATTGTGTTAGTTACAGGTGTACAGCATAGTTAGTCATTTTTTTTTGCAGATTATTTTACAATATAGTTCATTACAGGATATTGGGTATAACTCCCTGTGCTAGACAGCAAATTCTTGTTGCTTATCTATTTTATGTAGAGTAGTTTTTATCTGTTAATCCCATATTCCAAATTTGTCCTTCCTCCCTTCCCTTTCCCCTGTGGTAACCACAGCTTTTTTTCTATATCTGTGAGTCTGTTTATGTTTTAAATATGGAATTATTTGTATTAGTTTTTAGATTCCACATATAAATGTTATCATACAGTTTTTTTTTCTTCTTTTTGGCCTTTCCTTACATTTATTTCCTAGGTCGTCTTCAGACCCTTGCTTACCATCTGAAGGGATTTGCTTGATTTTCTTTTTTTTAACATCTTTATTGGGGTATAATTGCTTTACAATGGTGTGTTAGTTTCTGCTTCACAACAAAGTGAATCAGCTGTACATATACATATGTTCCCATATCTCTTCCCTCTTCGTCTCCCTCCCTCCCACCCTCCCTATCCCACCCCTCCAGGCGGTCCCAAAGCACCGAGCCGGTATCCCTGTGCCATGCGGCTGCTTCCCACTGGCTATCTACCTTACGTTTGTTAGTATATATATGTCCATGTCTCTCTCTCGCCCTATCACACCTCACCCTTGCCCCTCCCCATATCCTCAAGTCTGTTCTCCAGTAGGTCTGTGTCTTTATTCCTGTCTTACCCCTAGGTTCTTCATAACATTGTTTTTTCTTAGATTCCATATGTATGTGTTAGCATACGGTATTTGTCCTTCTCTTTCTGACTTACTTCACTCTGTATGACAGACTCTAGGTCCATCCACCTCATTACAAATAGCTCAATTTCGTTTCTTTTTATGGCTGAGTAATATTCCATTGTATATATGTGCCACATCTTCTTTATCCATTCATCTGACGATGGGCACTTAGGTTGTTTCCATCTCTGGGTTATTGTAAATAGAGCTGCAATGAACATTTTGGTACATGACTCTTTTTCAATTTTGGTTTTCTCAGGGTATATGCCCAGTAGTGGGATTGCTGGGTCATATGGTAGTTCTATTTGTAGTTTTTTAAGGAAACTCCATACTGTTCTCCATAGTGGCTGAACCAATTCACATTCCCACCAGCAGTGCAAGAGTGTTCCCTTTTCTCCACACCCTCTCCAGCATTTATTGTTTCTAGATTTTTTGATGATGGCCATTCTGACTGGTGTGAGATGATATCTCATTGTAGTTTTGATTTGCATTTCTCTAATGATTAATGATGTTGAGCATTCTTTCATGTGTTTGTTGGCAGTCTGTATATCTTCTTTGGAGAAATGTCTATTTAGGTCTTCTGCCCATTTTTGGATTGGGTTGTTTATTTTTTTGTTATTGAGCTGCATGAGCTGCCTGTAAATTTTAGAGATTAATCCTTTGTCAGTTGATTCATTTGCAAATATTTTCTCCCATTCTGAGGGCTGTCTTTTGGTCTTGTTTATGGTTTCCTTTGCTGTGCAAAAGCTTTGAAGTTTCATTAGGTCCCATTTGTTTATTTTTGTTTTTATCTCCATTACTCTAGGAGATGGGTCAAGAAGGATCTTGCTGTGATTTATGTCATAGAGTGTTCTGCCTATGTTTTCCTCTAAGAGTTTGATAGTTTCTGGCCTTACATTTAGGTCTTTAATCCATTTTGAGCTTATTTTTGTGTATGGTGTTAGGGAGTGATCTAATCTCATACTTTTACATGTACCTATCCAATTTTCCCAGCACCACTTATTGAAGAGGCTGTCCTTTCTCCACTGTATATTCCTGCCACCTTTATCAAAGATAAGGTGACCATATGTGCATGGGTTTATCTCTGGGCTTTCTATCCTATTCCATTGATCTATCTTTCTGTTTTTGTGCCAGTACCATACTGTCTTGATTACTGTAGCTTTGTAGTATAGTCTGAAGTCAGGCAGCCTGATTCCTCCAGCTCCATTTTTTGTTCTCAAGATTGCTTTGGCTATTCGGGGTCTTTTGTGTTTCCATACAAATTGTGAAATTTTTTGTTCTAGTTCTGTGAAAAATGCCAGTGGTAGTTTGATAGGGATTGCATTGAATCTATAGATTGCTTTGGGAAGTAGAGTCATTTTCACAATGTTGATTCTTCCAATCCAAGAACATGGTATATCTCTCCATCTGTTTGTATCATCTTTAATTTCTTTCATCAGTGTCTTATAATTTTCTGCATACAGGTCTTTTGTCTCCTTAGGTAGGTTTATTCCTAGATATTTTATTCTTTTTGTTGCAATGGTAAATGGGAGTGTTTTCTTGATTTCACTTTCAGATTTTTCATCATTAGTATATAGGAATGCCAGAGATTTCTGTGCATTAATTTTGTATCCTGCTACTTTACCAAATTCATTGATTAGCTCTAGTAGTTTTCTGGTAGCATCTTTAGGATTCTCTATGTAGAGTATCATGTCATCTGCAAACAGTGACAGCTTTACTTCTTCTTTTCCGATTTGGATTCCTTTTATTTCCTTTTCTTCTCTGATTGCTGTGGCTAAAACTTCCAAAACTATGTTGAATAAGAGTGGTGAGAGTGGGCAACCTTGTCTTGTTCCTGACCTTAGTGGAAATGCTTTCAGTTTTTCGCCATTGAGGATGATGTTGGCTGTGGGCTTGTCATATACGGCCTTTATTATATTGAGGAAAGTTCCCTCTACACCTACTTTCTGCAGGGTTTTTATCATAAATGGGTGTTGAATTTTGTCAAAAGCTTTCTCTGCATCTATTGAGATGATCATATGGTTTTTCTCCTTCAATTTGTTAATATGGTTAATCACATTGATAGATTTGCGTATATTGAAGAATCCTTGCATTCCTGGAATAAACCCCACTTGATCATGGTGTATGATCCTTTTAATGTGCTGTTGGATTCTGTTTGCTAGTATTTTGTTGAGGATTTTTGCATCTATGTTCATCAGTGATATTGGCCTGTAGTTTTCTTTCTTTGTGACATCCTTGTCTGGTTTTGGTATCAAGGTGATGGTGGCCTCGTAGAATGAGTTTGGGAGTGTTCCTCCCTCTGCTATATTTTGGAAGAGTTTGAGAAGAATAGGTGTTAGCTCTTCTCTAAATGTTTGATAGAATTCGCCTGTGAAGCCATCTGGTCCTGGGCTTTTGTTTGTTGGAAGATTTTTAATCACAGTTTCAATTTCAGTGTTTGTGATTGGTCTGTTCATATTTTCTATTTCTTCCTGATTCAGTCTTGGCAGTTTGTGCATTTCTAAGAATTTGTCCATTTCTTCCAGATTGTCCATTTTATTGGCATAGAGTTGCTTGTAGTAATCCCTCATGATTTTTTGTATTTCTGCAGTGTCAGTTGTTACTTCTCCTTTTTCATTTCTGATTCTATTGATTTGAGTCTTCTCCCTTATTTTCTTGATGAGTCTGGCTAATGGTTTATCAATTTTGTTAATCTTCTCAAAGAACCAGCTTTTAGTTTTATTGATCTTTGCTATTGTTTCCTTCATTTCTTTTTCATTTATTTCTGATCTGATTTTTATGATTTCTTTCCTTCTGCTAACTCTGGGGTTTTTTTGTTCTTCTTTCTCTAATTGCTTGAGGTGCAAGGTTAGGTTGTTTATTCGAGATGTTTCCTGCTTCTTAAGGTGGGCTTGTATTGCTATAAACTTCCCTCTTAGAACTGCTTTTGCTGCATCCCATAGGTTTTGGGTCGTTGTATCTCCATTGTCATTTGTTTCTAGGTATTTTTTAATTTCCTCTTTGATTTCTTCAGTGATCACTTCGTTACTAAGTAGTGTATTGTTTAGCCTCCATGTGTTTGTATTTTTTACTGCTCTTTTCCTATAATTGATATCTAATCTCATGGCGTTGTGGTCGGAAAAGATACTTGATATAATTTCAATTTTCTTAAATTTACCAAGGCTTGATTTGTGACCCAAGATATGATCTATCCTGGAGAATGTTCCATGAGCACTTGAGAAAAATGTGTATTCTGTTGTTTTTGGATGGAGTGTCCTATAAATATCAATTAAGTCCATCCTGTTTAATGTATCATTTAAAGCTTGTGTTTCCTTATTTATTTTCATTTTGGATGATCTGTCCATTGGTGAAAGTGGGGTGTTGAAGTCCCCTACTATGAATGTGTTACTGTCGATTTCCCCTTTTATGGCTGCTAGTTTTTGCCTTATGTATTGAGGTGCTCCTATGTTGGGTGCATAAATATTTACAATTGTTATATCTTCTTCTTGGATCGATCCCTTAATCATTATGTAGTGTCCTTCTTTGTCTCTTCTGATAGTCCTTATTTTAAAGTCTATTTTGTCTGATATGAGAATTGCTACTCCAGCTTTCTTTTGGTTTCCATTTGCATGGAATATCTTTTTCCATCCCCTTACTTTCAGTCTGTATGTGTCTCTAGGTCTGAAGTGGGTCTCTTGTAGACAGCATATATATGGGTCTTGTTTTTGTATCCATTCAGCCAATCTGTGTCTTTTGGTGGGAGCATTTAGTCCATTTACATTTAAGGTAATTATCGATATGTATGTTCCTATTCCCATTTTCTAAATTGTTTTGGGTTCGTTATTATAGGACTTTTCCTTCTCTTGTGTTTTTGTCTAGAGAAGTTCCTTTAGCATTTGTTGTAAAGCTGGTTTGGTGGTGCTGAACTCTCTCAGCTTTTGCTTGTCTGTAAAGGTTTTAATTTCTCCATCAAATCTGAATGAGATCCTTGCTGGGTAGAGTAATCTTGGTTGCAGGTTTTTCTCCTTCATCACTTTCAGTATGTCCTGCCACTCCCTTCTGGCTTGTAGAGTTTCTGCTGAGAGATCAGCTGTTAACCTTATGGGGATTCCCTTGTGTGTTATTTGTTGTTTTTCCCTTGCTGCTTTTAATATGTTTTCTTTGTATTTAATTTTTGACAGTTTGATTAAGATGTGTCTTGGCGTATTTCTCTTTGGATTTATCCTGTATGGGACTCTCTGTGCTTCCTGGGCTTGATTAACTATTTCCTTTCCCATATTAAGGAAGTTTTCAAGTTTAATCTCTTCAAATATTTTCTCAGTTCCTTTCTCTTTCTCTTCTTCTTCTGGAACCCCTATAATTCGAATGTTGGTGCATTTAATGTTGTCCCAGAGGTCTCTGAGACTGTCCTCTGCAATAGCTTCTTAATTGGTTTCCCTCCTTTCATTTTTGCCCCTCCTCCAGTCGTTTCAATATAGCAGTGATTTTTTTCAAACATTAGATGGCAAAGCTCCCTTCTAAAAAACTTCCCCAAAGTATCCATTTCATTAAAAGCAAAAACTAAAAATTTTAATGTTGGCAAGGCTCCACAACACCATCTGTTTCTCTGCCCCTTTTCTCCTCTGATCCATGTCTTTCCGCTCTCCCCTATGTTCATGCCACACGGTGGCCTCCTTGTTAGTCCTCAAATGTGCCAGGCATGTTCCAGCCTCAAGGCCTTTGCACTTGCTATTTCCTCTGCCTGGAATGCTCTTCCTCTGCTTTGCTAGTTCCCCAACTCCAAAAATTGTTTCACTCCAACAGTTTTAATGTCACATTCCCAGGAACCACTGTACTTAATATCTCAACTTACCCCCTCATCCTCTTTTCTGGCACTTTCCATCCCTCTTTGCTTTTAATTATTTTTCCCCCAGCACCTAATCACCATCCCACATACTGTATTTATTTGTTTTTTTATTGCATGTGTTCCCCAATATAATATAATGTCCATGAGGACAGGATAGGAATTGTTACCTGTTTAGATTGCTATGTTGTCCTTAGAACAGTCTCTAACACATATTATGTGCCTAATAAATATTCTCTGAGTGAATGGATAAATATGGGTGATAAGGACAGCAAGGGCAGCCTTGATCCATAAAACATAGATTATGAGTATCAGAAACCACAATCCACAGGGAGAAGTATTGCAGTAAAAAGGGTCACAAAAGAGTAATATGTTGCATGAACAAATAATCCTAAGAGAAAGAAAGGAGAAACTAATTTCCTTCTAGCTTTCAGATATTACCTGGTGCTTTTTCCTTCTCATCTCATGGTCTGTAGGGAGGTGGACTTCAAACATTACCCTAAACTCAGATTTAACAAAATCTGGAGAAGCCTTAATATAATCGAATTACCTCATGGCCAAAGCCAACATAGTGCTACATACGTAAGAAATCACAATGTAACACCCAAAAAGTAATTAATTTTTTTCTTCCAGTTTTGTTGAGATATAATTGTCATACAACACTGTGTAATGTGTACAGCACAATGGTTTGACATATGTGCACATTGCAAAATGATCACTACAATAAGATCAGTTAACATCCATCACCTCATATAGTTCCAAAGATTTTTTTTTCTTTGTGATGAGAACTTTTAGGATCTACTTTCTTAGTAACTTTCTAATATGCCATACAGTGGTGTTAACTAGTCAGCATGTTGTACATTACATCCCCAGTATTTATTTATCTTATTACTGGAAGTTTGTCCCTTTTAACCACCTTCATACAATTCACCCTCCCCCAGCCCCTCTTCTGGTAACCACAAATCTGTTCTCCATGTCTATGAGTTTGCTTTTTCTTAAGATTCCACATATAAGTGAGATTATACAGTATTTGTCTTTCTGTGACATTTTACTTAGCATAATGTCCTCAAGATCTATTCATGTTGTACAAATGGCAAGATTTCCTCTCTCTCTCTCTCTCTGTGTGTGTGTACGTGTGTGTGTATATACTGCATTTTCCTTATCTGTTGATGGACACTTTGGTTGTTTCCATGTCTTGGTTATTATAAATAATACTGCTATGAACTCAGGGGTGCAGATATCTCTTTGACATAGTGATTTAATTTCCTTCGGAGATATACCCAGAAGTGGGATTGCTGGATCATATAATAGTTCTATTTTTAATGTTTTGAGGAACCTCCTTACTGTCTTCCATAATGGCTGCACTAATTTACATTTCCACCAACAGTGTACAAAAGCTCCCTTTCTCCACACCCTCAACACTTACTTTTGTCTTGCTGATAATAGCCATCCTAACAAGTGTGCAGTAATAGCTCATTGTGGTTTTGATTTGCATTTCCCCGATGAGACTGTTGTTCAGCACTGTTTCATGTACCTGTTGGCTATTTGAATATCGTCTTTGGAAAAAAAATCTATTCAGATTCTTTGTTTTTAAAATTGGATTGTTTGGTTTTTTGCTATGGAGTTGTATGAGTTTTTAAAAATATATTTTGGATATTAACCCCTTATCAGATATATGATTGCAAATATTTTCTCCCTTTCCATAGGTTGCCTTTTCATTTTGTTGATCATTTCTTTGGCTGTGCAGAAGCTTTTTAATTTGATGTAGTCCCACTTGTTTATTTTTTATTTGTTGCTTGTGATTAGGTGGCAGATTTAAAAAATCATTCACCAATGTGAAGGAGCTTACCCCCTATGTTTTCTCCTAGGAGTTTTATGGTTTCAGATCTTATATTTAAGTTTTTAATATGTTTTGAGTTAATTTTTGTGAATGGTGTAAGACACCATTCACAAAAATTGAAGGGGTCTAGTTTCATCCTTTTAAATGTTAGCATCCAATTTTTAAGCACCATTTATTGAAGAGACTGCCTTTTCTTCACTGAGTATTCTTGGTTCCCTTATCAAATATTAGGTGACCATTTAAGCATGGGTTTATTTCTGGGCTCTTGATTTTGTTCCATTGGTCTACGTATCTGGCTTTATGCTGGTACCATACTGTTTTGGTTACTAGAGCTTTGTAATATAGTTTGAAATCAAGACATGTGATGCCTCCAGCTTTGTTCCTTTTTCTGAGGCTTGCTTTGGCTATTTGGGGTCTTCTGTGGTTCTATATGAATTGTAGAACTGTTTCTCCAAAGAGTAATTTAAACCTTTTACTGAAGTCTCACAAAGAGATACCAAAGTGGAATACGTTATACAACAGGTGGCATAATTCCTAAAGATTCTCTTCACTGTCAAAAGTATTATTTTCAAATTTAAATAACACAATTCTTATAAAAATACATAGTGATTGTGGGTCAAAGTTTTTATTTTAACTCATTAAAATGATGATGAAGCCAGTTCAAGGATGATAAGAGGATATAATGTATATATAGTTAGTGAAAGCAAAAACGAATGTAAGAATAAGACTGTTAGATACAAAACCTATGTATTTACCATAGGGCAATAAACCATTATCTTTGAGGTTCTCTTTTCTACTTTCAGAAATAATTTACATTTCTACGGGTCAAAAATTATTCTCTATAGGTGCCTTAGTCAGCTCAGGCTGCCATAACAATATACCATAGACTAGGTAGCTTAAACAACAGAAGTTTATTCTCTCACAGTTCTGGAGTCCAAGCTCACTGTGTCAGCATGGTTAGTTTCTGGTGTGAGATCTCTCTTCCTGGCCTGAGGAGGCCCACTTTCTCCTTACGTCCTCACATGGCAGAGAGAGAGAAAGTGAACTCTCTGGTGTCTCTTTTTATAAAGACACTAATCCCATAATGAGGGCCCCACCCTCATGACCTCATCTAAATATAATAACCACCCAAATGTTCCATCTCCAAATACGATCATATTGGAGGTTAGAGTTTCAGCATATGAATTGGTGCGTGGGGGGCAGGTGGTGGAGACAATTCATTCCATAGCAGTAGGCAAAAATATTTGCATTAGCAGTTTTCTGCAAAGTTTAAAGGCTACCCTTACAAAATTGTAAAATGTTCTAATAAATAATTGGAATTAGTAAGTCAAACAACTTTCCAGCCTTTTGAATTCAGATCACCCTTATGAAGGCTTATTAGACCTGATCCTGGCATGACAAGGAAGGCATTTGCCTTTCAAGGTTTGGGAAATTTTTCTTAACATCACTCATTTACTTCTCTGTAGACACACTCAAAGTTCAGATTTATGAGTTCTGAAGCTTACACAGTCTGAGGGGGGAGGGATGCTCTGTATGTAGAAGAATATAAAATGGGCATGTAAATACAGTACTTGGGTCCCAGGGACTTAGGATGAGCCTTTGCTAATGAAAACTTCATGGAAAATACATGTCTGGTGCTCTTCATAGCAATTTCCACAATTTCTCTCTAAATCTCTCTTTTCCTCTACACATTCCCTGAACGTCATCATCTTTCACTGCTGCTTCTTTCCCCACTCAAAACCGTTCTCCAGCTCTTGGCCCATGAATCTCTTCTAATGTCTTTCTAATATAAATCATTTTAACCTCTCCAGGTGTCTTCTAATTCTTGATACCTACAATCTCTATAGCAAGAGGCAGGAAGAGTCCTTCTTAGAATCAAGAGTAGGGTAAGATTGTGAACATAAATACAGTAAGGTTTACTCCCTCAAAACCTGCTTTTAAGGGAAAGGCCGTTGCTTCTTTCCACTAAGGTGGGGATGACTGAGGAAGCCTAATGTGTACCTTTCTCAGGAATTTTTAGCAATAGTTGGGAAGCCTTAAATCAAAAAAATGAAAACCATTATTTGTGGAATTTCAGGCAGAGGGGACAAGGTCTGTGATATTTGAGGGACATAAAGAATGGCAATACTGATTTTTAGAAAAGCTCCCAGGAACACACATTCTACAGAATATCACTCACCTGTCACCATAACCAGTTCATCACAGCATCCTTCCTGTGTGCCTTCTGCTGGGATGATGAATGAAATTGCCATCACATCAGTACTGCCATTACTTCCCCGCCATTGTTTCCCTGTTTAATAATGATATTGGTGGCCGTGTGGGTAGTACGGGCTACACTGTTTCGGTGGCTTACAGTAGCTGGCTTGAGTCCCACTCAACATGAGTGTCAGAATGCCTTTAAGACCCCCTCATCATGCAATACCAACTGAGTTAGAAACATGGCCTTGCTCTCTGGACAATTATTGGAAGAGACAAAAAAAAATTGTCAGATACAAAGATCTGTAGAATGCTGACTTCATTCAGAAAGTGTATTAAATAACACACTGAGGCTTTTGGATAAGGTAGAAGAAAGGTGTTTTAAGGGCTGACAGGAGAAAGGAAAGCAGGAATTACCTCAGAGGATTCTTGTCTTTCTATTAGCTGGAAGGATGCAAATATGTATTTTTCTATATACAGAAAGTCCTCCAGAGCCTGCCCGGCATCAGCATATAGATTTTGCACAACAGTGCAGGACTGCCCAGCAATGCAATGGTCTCCATCCCAGGGCTTGCCTGGCTTCTGCCTGCCCTGGGCTCCCTGTTGAGGTCACAGCCATGTGGAAGCCAGGCCTTCCCTGGTGACTGACAACAGAGCTTGTCAACCAGCTGGGAGACAAAAGTCAACTGCTTGGGAAAGGTGGCAGATGAAAGCCTGGCTTGGTGCTAATGTGACTCCCTCCAGAGGGTAGCAAGTCAGAAGAAAGCTTTCCCTGCCTTGTGTAGAAGGCTTTGTGCTCGTGTGCTGTGTAGATGCCAGTGCCGCTGGGTGGTGCGTAAGGAAAAACACATGCTGCTCAACACTGATGTTGCTAAAGCCACTTTAATTTTCTGGGAGCATCCTTTTCATGGGAAAGAAGAAAAGCATAAGGGATGTCACCTAAGTGGGTTCTGGGAACACAACTAGGGCTGTAATGAATGCAGTTATTGGGTACATGGCCTGAAGTGTTCATTAATAGAATGCAAATGTTCTGGAAATAGATTTTCTTTTTTCATTCCCTTTAGGGCATTCCATTTATTTCTGCTATGTCCAAAGAGAACCATTTTCCTGTATGCTCTGAGTATACAACCCTTTTATACAACTCTTTATTATATGCCTGGTTTAAAGATACCCTAAATGCCCACCCTGCTACTGTATATAAGCAGGGAAGGATACATTCCATGCTGAAAAGAGCTGGGAACTCTGATGGTCGGCAGGGTCTTCACCAAAGTAGTGGAATGCAAATTAACAGAAGGTCAACTCTGTAGAATTAGGCTTTCACTCCTGGAATTATTAGCGAGACTCAGCTTTTTTTTTTAATGCCCTCTCTGAGGAAGGAGCAAAAGAGACAAGAGAAAGCTTCTAGGCTAACCTGATGTTTATTAATGGCCCTGGGGCTCAGTTGAGGGGAAGAGTTGAGGCCGAGATTCAGTCATTACTTATGGGAAGCAGGAAGGAACACTGAACTAATATATCAGATAAGAGTTGTAAAACCCCAGAAAATATGAAGTAAAGACTAGGCATTCAGGTTTTTTATTCTCTCCAAACCTAACTTCTGACCTCATTTCTTTTATCTTGAGAAGGAGGAAAATTACTTTTATATTCAGACCTCCGTATCTCCTGGCTCTCTTTATGTGTAATATTTCAGAGGTCCAAGGCTATATAGGTAAATGAGAGGGGTGTTTATGCTGTACTCTTCCCTGCCCACAGCTCTGGAGCGTCACCCACCACTGGTTTGAGATAGGATGATTCAGGCATATCAACCCAGTCATCTTCCCCGGGCTCCATGCTTCTCTGCAAACACTTAAGCAGAGGTACCTAAACAAAAACATTTTGGAGAATAGGCTGGGGTGGGGGGACTATTTTCAGGCAAACAAATAGAATCATCCACCCCTGCTCCCTACCTGCAACTTCCCAATAAGGGAAAGACCCACATTTATGACGCTCCCAAAGTGTCTTCCTTTCAGAATTGGAAATAAATGTAAACACTTATCAAAGTAGAAAATCTTAGCTAGAATACTGTATTTTTATTTTTCCTACCACTTTGTAACTATTAGTCTTGCTGCTGATGGGTGCTTAAAGGAAGAATTAATGTCCAGCCTTGAAATTTTCAGGATGAGATGCTGGACCAGGAAAATCATGTTAAAATAAATTTGATAGGTAAGTCGCCCAGGAACTTGGAAGGCGGTGCTGAGTCTGAGAGCATGCCACGTTGTTTTCAGCTTAACCTGACTCCAGACTTTCTTTATATCATTAAGAAACTTCAAGTTCCTGCACTGTGTGTTGGCATCTTTCCACCAGTCATGTCCCCTGTGACGCCTATAAATGTGCCACACAAAATCTGCCTTCAACAATAAGTCTACCTTCAACACTAAATCTACCTTCATCAGTAGCTCCTTGAGCCTGTTCAGTGGCCCCTCCTTACTGGACACAGTCTCGGTTCCCCACTCTGGATGCAGCCCCTGGAGCTGCCCAGTTCCCAATCTCTTGAGGATCTTTTCCCCTCCATGGATGCCCCTCTTCTGTCCTCCCCCTTCCACTTGTGTCCCAATCTCTTGAAACACTCTGCATCTTTAGTTTTTCTCCTCAGCCTTGTTCCTGTGTTGTCACGTATTCTGTGAGTTTTCCTGGATAGAGCTGAACAGAGCTTTGGATCCAGTGAGTAGATGCAGAGAGAAGAAAGCCGTGTTAGCCCTTCTGCCCCAGGTCAAGCATCCAGGAGAACAGTCTGATTTTTCACACCACTATAAATGACTGCCTTTTAGCACAACTCCTATGCTTATAGCTAGAAGTGAGACCTCCCTTTCTTCTATAGAAGTTACATTATATAAACAAGTCCCTGAGGATTTTCCCATTTGCAGTATTTGGAGCCCCGAGACCAGGTTCAGTCACACACGTGTATAACTCCTATAACATATCACCTCCCACCGCAGCAAATGTAGATTAATTAGAGCCCTCATGTATCATTTTTTTTTCCTCTAGAGGTCACAGACAGACTGGGAGGAGGGATCACAAATGTATAATATGAAACCAGTTTAAGAAGTAAGAAGATGGGTGGTTCTCTAGAGCAGTGGTCCCCAACCTTTATGGCACCAGGGACCAGTTTTGTGGAAGACAATTTTTCCACAGACCGGGGATGTTTTGGGATGATTCAAGCACATTACCTTTATTGTGCACTTTATTTCTATTATTATTACATTATAATATATAATGAAATAATTATACAACTCACCGTAATGCAGAATCAGTGGGAGCCCTGAGCTTGTTTTCACTTGCCACTCACTGATAGGGCTTTGATATGAGTCTGCAAGCAGTTGATTTATTGTGGTCACTGTGCAGTCAAACCTCTCTGCTAATGATAATCTGTATTTGCAGCCGCTCCCCAGCGCTAGCATCACCACCTCAGCTCTACCTCAGATCATCAGGCATTAGATTCTCATAACGAGTGCACAACCTAGATCCCTCACATGCGCAGTTCATAGTAGGGTTCACACTCCTATGAGAATCTAATGCCACTGCTGATCTGACAGGACGCGGAGCTCAGGAGGTAATGCGAGCGATGGGAGTGGCTGTAAATACGGATGAAGCTTTGCTCGCTCACCCGCCGCTCACCTCCTGCTGTGCGGCCCAGTTCCTAACAGGCCATAGACCGGTACCGGCCTGTGGCCCAGGGGTTGGGGACCCCTGCTCTAGAGGGTCACCACTGGCGAGCAAATCAACCAAACTCTACAAAATCGGAGATTTGCCATGGGAGACAGTATGAGATGGGGGAAGCTCAAGAGAAAAGGAGGGAAGGACCAGGACAGCATCACAGGAGCCAAAATTGTAATTAAGTAGTGGTTCTTAAATGCCAGCGTATGGATCAGCTGCGGCAGGCCCCTCTCCAGACGGACTAAACTGGAATCAGTGGCAGTGGGCCCAGGAATCTATACTTTATTTCCCCAGGGAATTCTGACATTTGCCCAGGTCTGGGAACTCCATGTTAAGAGGCTCCACCAGGAAAGAGCACCTCAAAGTTCTATACTAATTCATATAATTCTCACAAGGTTCCTATAAGGAAGGCACTAGTATTATCCCTATTTTAGAGATGAGAACACTGAGGCACAGCTCATAAGCAGTGGAGCCTAGATTTGAACCTGGATAATCTGGCTTCAGAGACCATGATAATATTTCAACAGAACTATTCAAGCAAAACATTAAGGCCCATGGAAGAAAAAGAATAGGAAGAAGTGAGAGGCAAATGAGAAAATCATTCTATAGGAATTAGGAAATGATTGTGAAAAACAGACACACCTTCCAGCATGCAGAGCTAGGGACAAATTTGGTGAAATGCTTTTCTTCAGGGCAGTACAAGGACAACAGTGGTCTCAATGACAGCCCCCAGATCATTCAAATTCTGTCACGAAAAAAAGAGTAGATTATTTCTAGTAGACTATACATGAAATAGTGACAAATATATTTAAGAATGATGTTGAACATGAATTAACTCTTCACACATAGCACCCAGAAGGTCCCATCAAGGGAAACATGCTGATTTCTGAACATTCTGTTTAAGGAAATTTTAATTCCACTGTATGTTATTTTCCCATTGCCTAAAAGCCCTCCTTTTTTGTCTAATCTATGATGTCATGCTTATTTGCCCTCTTCTGACCTAAACAGTAATGAAATTGAGGTCCTTGTAAAAAAAAAAAAAAAACTCTCCAGAGCCACGACACTAAAAGCTTATTCAGATATGAGACAGTTGTATTGATAATATCTAGTCTAGACATAGGGGCTCACGAAAGAAGGTACAATTACAGTTTTTAGTCTGGAGTTGAAGTCTTCAGATTTTCTAAAAATCTGATTTTAATATGCGTTATTTTTGTAGAGATGGTAAGAGAACAAACATCTTGCTCAGTCTTCACCAGAGCAGTTAATTGTGTTTCTTCTCTCTACATCCTCTAGCGCTGTCAAAGTCAGTAACTGACCCTGTGATTGGTGGGCAGGTTTTTTTCTGGCAGCAACCCCTGGGGCACTGTGCACCTAAAGGAAATGCTGAGAAGCCGGCCCCTCACCATCCCAGCACAGGAGTGGCGTTTCCTGAGTTCCCACCAGAAGAGTCATGGACCTGCTCAGGGTCCAAAATTAATTTAACAAGATGGCAGTTTGGCCTGTGTTGCCAGAGGGATGGCGCACGTGTGATCCTTTTTCACGGAGCACAGGTATTTGCCAGAATTGAAGACAGAAGAAAATATTCCTCTTCCTCTGGAGATCTCTGCTGCTAATCTTGGTGCCACTGCAGTAGCAATCTGAGATGTTACAGTGAAAGGCCCACCCATGTTGTTATAAAGCAGAAGAGGCCAACAACCCAAGTAAGTCATAATTAGCTGAACTATATCAGGTGCTGCAATCAACGCAATTCTTACCGCAAATCATAGGGAAGGTCTTCAGGCCAAGGTCTTCAGGGCAAAGAGAGAGATGTTACTTTTGTATTAATGCAAACAAATAACTGTTGAATGGATAGAAGAAGGCACATCCATCTACTCTGGTTGTTTACCCCTGAGAGTACTTGAGAGTTCTCCCCACCTCCTCTTTCTTGCCCTTCTCTCCCTCTTATCTCCTCCCAGATGTTACTAGACAGTTGACCATTTAGTGCTATGGAAACCACTCAAACGTGTTGTGTGTCTCCTCTAGCCTTCCCCGCTACCCCTTTTCAAAGCCTGCCCCGCACTGTCACAGGATGGTTTTACCAAAATTCTGACCTGATCATATCAGTCCTCTGACCAGACTCTTCTATGCTTCTTGCTTTTCCAAGAGTGGTTGAAATGTCATGGGTGTACCTCCCAAACGGACTCCAGCCCACTGCTGCAATCCCCAGTGGGCTTCACCAGCACACCTCGGCCACCTGCTCCCAGATACCAAACCCTCATGGCTCGGTCCCACCCTCACGCCTCTGAACAGGCAGGTACCTCAGCCTGAAAGGTCCGCTTTCTCTTACTCAGCCCTCAGCACCGTCTCCATTGCTACATCTGTTCTAAAGACTCTCCTGGAAACACAGGCAAAATAAATCCAACTCCTCCCTACGCTTCCTCTTCTCGGGTTGCCCCATCAGTGTTCCAACAGTGTTCACAAGGCTGTCCCAGCTACTCAACCAGTCTGAAGACACTCAAGTTGGTGAGGTACAAACATGGATCTGTTTTATCTTTCAGATGGCTTCTACCTACTTTGTTGCAGCCGGCTCTCCTTTCCTCTGTGCAGCAAGCTCCCTTAATGATACTACATTCTATCCTATAATCCTTCAGTCACTTCTCCATCTCCCCTGGGCAGGCTGGACCAGGGCAGGGAGCGCATCTGCTCTCTGACACAGTCCCCCCTTTACATAAGGTTTCAGAGTGAGGGGAAGCAGGAGAAGGTTCCCTTTGTCACTTAGCTTCAGTGGTGAGGTTGCGGGCAACTCCGTTGTTTCTCACAGCTGGTGGGTGGGAATCATTGTATAGTCAGTGTGGTCAGATGGAAGCCCAAAAATCCCACTAAAGATGACTGAGTCCCCCAAAGGTACCCTAAGCATTGGCAGTTCCTTCCCAGGTGAATCAACAGCAACTTCCAGCTGACCCCCCTGTCCCCCCATCACCCCTCCACTCCCCACCCCTAGAGGTATCACTCACGTCCCTCTGAGATCCATTCCTCTTTGTCTTTTATTTTTTACATCTTTATTGGAGTATAATTGCTTTACAATGGTGTGTTAGTTTCTGCTTTATAACAAAGTGAATCAGTTATACATATACATATATCCCCATATCTCTTCCCTCTTGCGTCTCCCTCCCTCCCACCCTCCCTATCCCACCCCTCCAGGTGGTCACAAAGCACCAAGCCGATATCCCTGTGCTATGCGGCTGCTTCCCACTAGCTATCTACCTTACGTTTGGTAGTGTATATATGTCCATGCCTCTCTCTCGCTTTGTCACAGGTTACCCTTCCCCCTCCCCATATCCTCAAGTCCATTCTCTAGTAGGTCTGTGTCTTTATTTCTGTCTTACCCCTAGGTTCTTCATGACTTTTTTTTTTTTCTTAAATTCCATATATATGTGTTAGCCTACGGTATTTGTCTTTCTCTTTGTCTTTTGACACAAATTTGCTGAAGCAATTGGGAGCTCTTGTGGGGTTTATTGTTAGAGAATTTCACCTGTTAGACCTATGGAAGCTACAATAAAATCTTGAGAAGGAAAATATGTGCTCTTGTGCTCAAGTTTAAAGTAAATATTCTGAAGGTCACCTAATTTATTGTAGATCCTTTTTCAATTCTTTTTTCTTTTTCTTTTTCTTTCTCTTTGCTCTCTTAGGAATCTGGCTACAGGCTACATTAGATAATCATATGGAGCCAATCACTTTTTTAAATCTTGTAATTTTAAATCCTAAAAATCCATATATCCTTAAATTACAATTAGAGAAATTAGGCCCAGCATTTCTCAAAGTATGCTCTGAAGAACTTGGAGATGTTCTGTGAAGACATGGCTCGGTGGTCAAATACATTTGGGAAACATCATATTCTCTAAGCCCCCTCCTATTCTATTCTATATTCTATATTCTATTTATTTTCTCCAGAGTCACATCAATATTGGCATATCAAAAGCTCTGAGAAGTTCTGCAATAAATGAACCTGTTTAACATTATTGAACCTACGATTTTGCAAAATTATTTGTGCTCTGAATTTCCTGCCCCAACTTTTTAACCTGTGTGGCACCTATTGACCCAGTTTGGAACATACTGGCTTTTGTGATGAGGCAGAGTTGAATGCCAGAAAGAGTATTAAGAAATGGCAGTCACTGGGTCTGGATCCGTCTGCTTTGTACCCTGGAACCCCCTCGGTGTTACTTCTCTGGCATCTGTAAAACATGGCATGCTTCAGTTCATTGCAGCTCTAACCTTCGGAAAGTTAGGGATTCAGAAATGATTTCGTGCCTTTTTATGGCTAAAAATAGAAAAAAAAAATGATTTCAGTGGTTCAGCTGCCGAAAACTAATAGTAAAGCACCAGTAGCTCTCTGTGTGTGTTCAGCAAACCCATGAAAATTCTGCCTGATTAGGTTTTTAAAACCTTTATATGAAGCATTTGTCAAAAGCAGAAAAAACATTTTTTTAAAAAGAACAATAGATATTTTTAAACCATTTGAATCTAAGATATGATAAAAGTCAAGGAAGTAAGTTATCAACAATTTTAGTTTTTGTATAAAATATATTTTATGTGTTTTGTAATATGCTAGTGCTCTTTTTAGATATTACTAAACACAGATAACACCCAGGCTATGAAAACCATAGAAATCTGGATTAATCAGTTTTTGGAATGTGGTTTGATCAGGGTGTTACAAATTTAAAAAGAGAGAAAAAATAACTGTATTTTGTATTTCTCCAAAGTTATTAGATAGAAATAAAAGTTAATCCAACAAATATTATAAACTAGAGCATTTAGAATCTTAATTTTAAAATTATGAAACAATACAAATAAGAGTAGTTCTAAAAAATGTCCATAAAACCTGTTTTTTCTGTTTTGTTTTCAATCTAACTTAATTCTTCCACCCCAGTTAAATATTTCAGATTTCCTCACAGTGGGATTCAGGCTTATTACTGAAGGGTTCTAGCACCTGAGAATGGCATCTGTCTTCCTGTCACTGTGCCAACTCCTTGGGCGACAAATGAGGGATTTCCCCCTTTTTTTTTTTCCGGTCTTCCCTCCAATGAGGGAGAGACAGGCTCCTACCTCAGGAAGAGCACCATTTCTCATTACAATTGGTTCCTTTCCTCTACTTTGTGTGAGAGAAAGGCTTGAGATGAAATCCTTTGTCTTTTAAGATATGATTTTTGTTTTCTCACTATTCTTACTGACGTCTTTGTGTGGTGCAGTGGCTGGGATCCCATCGCATTTACATGGCAACCAGGAAATCAGTCATTCACAGTTGCCATGGTAACCAGAGGGGGGCAGGGAGAAGTGCATTTGATCACAGTCGGCTGTGTCCCTTCCTGGAAGCCTACAGAATTTTTAGACAGAGGTCATTATGAACACAACAACAACAAAAAATACTTTTTGGCATCAAGACAGCTGTGTCCTGGCATCACAAAACATCCTGTACAGGAGGGTGTGGGTGAGCGTGAGGCAGACATCACGAGGAGGCCAAGGACGTTGCCTTCTCCCCTCAGAGCTCAGGGTGCTGACCTGGTCGCCTAGTAAATCTGTAGAGGGAGGTCTGTGAGCACCAGCTCCACACTGAATTGCCCAAGCTTCTCTTTAAAGCTTCAGGTCTGCAAAGTAAAAGCAGGTAACCAACGTTGTGCGGGACAGTGAGTATCTCGGTGTCGGTGGGAAACACAGCTCTGCTTTTATGGTAAAAGGAGCCCCAAACTGAGGAAGTGGGGCAGGAGGTGCTGTCCCAAGAAAAACGGAAGTGTCTGTTAAGTCGTTTCCTGCCACATTTGCTTCTGGAGCTGAAGGTCGTCATATTTCAAATTTTTAAAAAAAGTCATGTGAGGTTAACCAATAAGATTACCTTTTACAAGCATGATAATTAGAATCCTTAAGCAATAGGCAGATTATGTTTTATAATAGACAACAGGGGCCCTGGAGTCCAGGAACAGACTTGGTTCCTATATTTATTTAGTCTGATCTTTGGGAGCCAGAAATGACCTATAACCAATCACATTTATAACTAAAGTTGAGAATGCACTACTTGATCTTAAAAGTCTTCTAAGGGCAATATCCTTAGGCCAGGAGATAAGAAGGTTACTCTATGAATGTAGATCCTTTTCTTCACAAAGGGAGGAAAAAAATCTCTCATCTTCCTTTTTATTTTTTTAACAGCAGAATGTTACTATTTTCCTCTTTTGAAGATGAAATGAGCAAACTCTTGATTTTCACCCCTCCTTCCTCCAAATTGCCCCTCCCTCACTACACACACATACACACACACACACACACACACACATTCTCTCTCACACTCTCACACTCTCACTCTCCCTTGTGTTCATCTCAATAAATAGCTCCAGCCTTCATCATTCACTTTAGAGTCTTTCTTACTCTTCCTTCTCCCACATTCAATTTAGCAGCAAATTCTTACAGGTCTGGTTTCAAAATATATCCTGAATTCGATCTTTTCTCACAACCTTTATTCATCATACCCAAGCCTCCTTATCTTTGTAAATTCTAAGAGTCTCCTGACTGGTCTCTGAGTTTCTATTATATCTACTTACATCCTGGTCTCATAATGAAAGTCAGATCATGCCACGCCCCTGTTCAGACCACTCTCCACCCACCCACAGCTGTACCTAACACTCAGAACGCAGCCATGACCCACAGAATGCTGCCTGACATGGCCCCTGACTGCCTCTCCCCTTCACTTTCCTGTTCATGCATTCTACTCTACCCATGCTGACCTCTTTGCTGTTCTTTGAATACATCAAGCGTTCCCTCATCCCAGGGTCTTTGCACTTGTGGGAATGTTCTTCCTGACATCACTTCCTTCAAGTCTCCAAATGTTGGCTCCTACAAGGAGGTCTTTGTATCAGCCCGAGTCTTGGTAGGAAATAGATGACACACATTTCTTACAAGAATGAAGGGACTTGTTGCAGAGGTGTGTGCATGGTTAAGGAAACCAACAGCAAGATTTGATGCCACTCTAGGCTTGAAGGGGCAAAAGGAAGAAATAGCGTTGCAGGAGTGCTAAGAAAGCTGCAGTCCTGGAGACCCATGGGGCTGCCCAGAGGGAACTGTAGTAGCTGCGGGAAGGAGACCAGGGCCAGAGCAGAATGTGTAAGAATAAACACACTGACCTCACTTTTGGTGTGTGGGCCAAACACAGCTGGAAACCCGAGTCCAAGGCAGTTGAGTACTGTACACGTTCTCTATTGTTGCATCACAAATTACCCCAAAACACAACGGCTTGGGGCTTCCCTGGTGGCGCAGTGGTTGAGAGTCCGCCTGCCGATGCAGGGGACACGGGTTCGTGCCCCGGTCCGGGAGGATCCCACATGCCACGGAATGGCTGGGCCCGTGAGCCATGGCCACTGAGCCTGCGCGTCTGGAGCCTGTGCTCCGCAACGGGAGAGGCCACAACAGTGAGAGGCCCGCGTACCGCAAAACAAAACAAAACAAAACAAAAGAACAAAAACAAAACAAAACAAAACAAAAAAAACAGCGGCTTGAAACAATAAACATTTATTACCTCTTACAGTTTCTGTGGGTCAGGAATTCGGAAGCAGCTTATCTTGAGGTTCCCGGCCCCAGGTCTCACATAAGATAGCAAGTCAAGATGTCAGTTTTTTGAAGGGGTGGAAGACTCCTTTCCAAGGTGGCTCACTTAACATGGTTGGCAAGCTGTTGCTGGTTTTTGGTAGGAGGCCTAAAATCCTGCCCCCAGGTGGGCCTCCACAGGGCTACGTGAGTGTCCATACAACATGGTACCTGGCTTCCCCCCAGAGTGAGTGATCCAAGAGCCCAGGTGGAAGCTATAGGGTCTTTTATGAACCAGCCTTGGAAATCACACACTGTCACCTCGGCTGCATTCTACTAGTCATATAGATCCATCTAGGGGATGAGACCACACAAGCTGTGAATAGCAGGAGGCAAGAATAATTGGAGGCCATCTTGGAGATACCATCAGGCCCAGAGCAAACCAAAGAGAGTGGAGAATTAATTGAAAAGAGTGGGCAAAAGGTGGAAATCAGGGAGTAACCAGTAGCCTTCCTGACCATCCTACTTAAAATATTGTATGCCACTCTGTTCCCCTTTATTTTTCTTCTCAAGACTTAATGCTGCTTGACATAACAAGTATCTATTTGTTAACTATTTTATTTTTGATTCCCCTACCATCATATAAACTCCTTCAGATAAGAGACTTCAACTATTTTGTTTTCTGCTGGCACCTAGTAAGCTTCCAATAAATAATTGTGTAGCTGAATGTATAAATTATACCCAATTTTAGATAAAAAGTAAATGCTTTTAAATGACCAATCCAGTGACATCCCCACTTTTTTAAACTGAAAGTTTATTTTGCCCCCAAAAGAATACTCAGTGAATTAGAATTTGCCTCTGGGAGTTTTACAAGCAACACAGTTGTCTCTTGGTCTTTTCTTCCTCTTCATATGGTGGTGGAGGTATTTTTCCCTTCATTTTAAGGTCAAGTTCTCATTTTTATCCTCTTAAAGTAAGTTACATTGCCTCTTGTTTATTTGGCTCTCAGTTGAGTTCTGTTTTCAGAGGTCTTATTTATTTTTTATAAATTAATTTAATTAATTTATTTTGGGCTGTGTTGGGTCTTTGTCGCTGTGCGCGGGCTTTCTCTAGTTGTGGTGAGCGGGGGCTACTCTGCTGCAGTGCGCAGGCTTCTCACTATGGTGGCCTCTCTTGTTGCGGAGCACAGGCTCTAGGCATGTGGGCTTCAGTAGTTGTGGCACGTGGGCTCAGTAGTTGTGGCTCACGGGTTGTAGAGCGCAGGCTCAGTAGTTCTGGCGCACGGGCTTAGTTGCTCCGCGGCATGTGGGATCTTCCCCGACCAGGGCTCGAACCTGCAGTGGCAAGCGGATTCTTAACCACTGCACCACCAGGAAAGTCCCCAGAGGTCTTAGTTAACAAAGTGGCTCTCATGAGAAAAATGAACCCTTCCCTCTTAATCTTCCCCCTTATTTCCTCTCTTCTGTTTTTTTCCTAAAACCTGCCAAGGGCAACTGTGGGGACTTCTGTGGCACCTGTGAGGCTAAAGAGATTGCTGACCTCTGGTTACTGAGGGTCCGACGAGAACAGATTGCAAGCAGAGAACATTGCTCGTGGAGCCCACGTTCACGATGTTCTCCCTATTGACTGACCATGAGAAGAAGAAGGCTGCCCCAGGAGCATCTGTGCCCAAATCTGGAGTGGGTGGAGGATGCCTTTTCTCCTCCAGCAGCCCTAGAGGGTGCATCACTAACACCTTTCCAGATACGAAGTGGGAGAAACTGATCCCTTATGTTATGAAGCAGCTTCCCTCGGAGTGGAGGAGACAAGCTGGTTGTCAAAGTAGTGAGACGACATGACTTGATGCCCCGTGTGCACACCTATCATTCCACACAACATCTGCACAGAAGCGTTCATTGTAACTGCTTTTTGTAATGTGGTACACCTAGTTTCACCATCTGTACCAGATGGTGTACCAGAGCCAGCAGCTTTTATCTTTTGTTGATACTAACCTAATCCTGGCCATCACAAGATGGCCTCCAATTTTTCTTGCCTCCCTCATCATTTACATGTATTATAAATGTGAATAATGAGTAGTTCTTGTAAAGTTCATTCATTCATTTAACAAAGATTTAGTGAGTGCTTACTATGTATCAGGCACCATCAAGACGCTGGCTAATCAAGATGAGCACACAGTTATCTTCCTAGAAATTTAGGGGTAGAAAGGTGTTTTTATTTTCCCATCTGATGATTGTTGTAAGTGGCGGGTCTTTGAAGAATTTCCCCAGACTATTATTACAGAATAAAATGGGAGTCTGTCTCGCTAACGATTAAGCAAATCCAGTCATTCTGAACACTTTAGTTTCTTCCTTGAAATCTTATTTTTCTCAAGTGGTGTCCTCTCAGTTATGGGCAAGTACAACTTTTTTCCCTCTTGACTGCATTATTTGAGGTTATTGTTGCCACCTTCTTCAGGTATAAAACCATTGATGTATGTAATCCTTAAGTACGGATTCAGGTCATGTAGTTTCCCATGCTTATATCAAAGCACCAAGTGTGTTTAAACGGATTTTGTTTTTAAGTCATATTTATGCTGTCAGTTTTCAGCTAGTATAACTCTACTTTCTAGATGCAAAAATTTGGTGGTGGGGGGTTAGGGGGAATGTCTGTTAATATTTAATAGCAAACAAATGGCTTGGCTGTGGTCTGGGTGAATTTCAGTATTTTGAGCTGGGAAAGAATCAGTGACAATCACTGGTCTTGAGCAATTAACCCACTCTTTTCATTTGAAAACAAAGCCATTAATGACAATGTATAACTAATGACAGACTTGCTTCCTAACGTGATACTGTAGGATGTAACTTTTTAAAATTATAAATAAATCTACAGATGTTTGGCTTATAATCTTCCTCCTAAAATTAATCTCTGTACCTCACTTGAAATGCTTTTGCCTTCATTCATATATGCAACAAATATTTATTGCACACCTACTATGTGCTGTGCACCGCACACTGTACCAGAGATACAGCATTGAGTAGGACATGACCTATGTGTTCTAGAATTCCACAGGTGGTAGAGGATGGAGAAAGGGAAACACACAAGGACAATACAGTGTGATAAGAGCTATAATCAGGATAAGCAATAGGTGATTTGTGGAGGAGCAGAGGTAACAACTAACCCAGCCATTTCCTTTGAGAAAACTGTATAAGTAAAAGTAGTAATTTGCTAAGAAATCTTATTGACTACGTTTGCCAAATCAGTCATTTGAGATTTTCACATTTACTATGCACCAGCAAATCTTCTCGGCTGAAATTACCCTGTGTAATCATACAAGTAATGCCTAAAGAATGTTGAATAACTTCTTATAAAAGTAACTTGAATCATTTTTGTAACATTTCATGGGAAGTTATAGCAAATATTTCACATAACTGAAAATGTACTTTCCAAGTTTACAGATTGTGAGGAGAGCCATCAACTGACAAACCTTCACAAGAACTTTCTACATATACTGGGCCTTCATTACCATCTAAGTAAATAACAGATTTTGCCTCTCGGTTTAATATTCTTACTTGGTTGGCATTTCAAGGTCTTTCCTGTTTCAGCATCAATAGCACATTTTCCTTCTTTTCTCATTTTCTGATTCCTAAAACATTTTGGGTCGTATTTTAAGCAGCCTTGGTGGTTTGTTTGCTCCTTCTCTTAAATTTCTGTAAAATGTATGCTCTTGTATCTTCAAAGCGGTCAGTAGTACTCATAACTTTCTTCCACGGGACCTAATGGTTCAGATTCCCCTAAAGTTAACAAACATATACTGAGCACACACAGCATATAGAGACCACAGATACAGCCCTGCCCTCAGACAGCACTCAGTCTAGTTAGACTCCAGCGGACTTGGGAGTAGAGACAGATTCACCATCCAACACTCAACATTACAATTCCCTCCCCAGCGCCTATGGTTCTGTTTCTGAAATTCTATCACAGGAAAATCCAAAGCGAGAAACTTAAGACTTATGAGAAAACTAGAGCTGGGGAGATCAAGGTCATAAGCAAACCTACGAATATTCTTTACAGTAGGGAAATCACCAAAGACACGATGACAGAAGGTCCCCAAACATCTTTTATTGCCCAGCCTTTTGCCACCTTATTTACCATCAAAATAGATCACCCTTTCTGGGAATGTATTTGGCAGAGAAAATCAAATCTTGCCTTTCTGCCTTGCCTGCAAATTACTGGAGTTATTATCGTATAGCTTTTCTTTCAAGACATTTCAAAATGATTTACTCCTGTGATGTTAATCTCACTGATTCGTATCCTTTAATTCTGACATTCTTTTCAAAGGATTGCTTTTCCCAGACTTTGCTTGTGTACAGTGTTCTCTAACCTCTGCCAAGCTTCATTGCTGACTCCCTCTTCTTGATCTTGTTGCTTGTTTCCTGTTGTCCCTGCTTTTCTGTATGCATCTTCTGAGACTTTTTAGAGGGGACAAGTTGTATTTTGCAGAATTGCTCTTTGTTTTTATGGTAAGAATGCACTTGCTTTAAACTCTTTCATTACCCTAGTGGACAGTCCAGCCCTACCTTCCACTGGTGGAGGGTTTGAAACATTTTCTGGGAAGACCAGAACTTCAGACGTGAAGCAGGCAGTGTCCACTCAGGGAGTGTCTGGCCTTTGTTCCTACTTAAGCTGGCCAAACCCTCCCTGTGCACAGCTGTTTGGATCCACAGCCAGGCCTCTATGGCTCTTTCTTGCCTGTCTCCAGCTCTGATTCGACTGCCTTCCCCAGCTCCTGTGTGCGTCCTTTCTGTGTCCCTCCATACCCGGTGTCTCTTCACCAAGACCTCCCGCTTCATGATTAGCCCTCCTCCAGCACCCCTCGGCTTCCATCTACCCTTTGTCTCTGAGCCCACACCCTCCCTCCTTCCCTTCCCATCAACTCTTGTATTTGTTAGGAGAGCAAATTTCTTGAACTCATTGATCATTGGCAACCTCCCCAGGGCTTTATGTATATAGTACAAACATATATACACTTGGGTTAACAACCCAAATGAGTTCAATCGTGGTGACATTTCAGGCAATGTGAGGGAAGAATCTGGGGAACTTCACACTATCCAGTTAGCCCCCTAGTTAGCCCTGCCCAGGCAAAGGGAAAGGAGAACTCATGCTTCTCTGGAGGAAGAGGTGGCCATGGCTTGGCAAACCCCTTGTCCTAATAACTTTTGTGCTGAGCTATGCAGCAGAGACTGACATTTCCCATTTGTGAGGGTCAGCGGCGCTCTCTCTCTCTCTCTCTCTCTCTCTCTCTCTCTCTCTCTCTCTCTTTCTCTCTCTCTCTCTCTCTCTCTCTCTCTCTCAAGAAAGATTAGTTCTACCCACCCTGACCCCTGACTCTCTTTAAACCAAATATGATTCAGTCTCCTTGGCTCCCTAACAGCTGGGGGTAGGCTCAGGTGTCTCGGGGGAGGGAATGATCATGCTGACACAGAGATCAGATCATGACTATGCCTCTTTTTCAAAAGAAGTCTTTAGAGAGACTTCCATTCCTTTTAGTTGATCTAAGAAATGCCTGGAATTCTGGATTTTCTCTGATAAGATAACAGCTCAATGATTCATTTATTTATTCCTTTTTTTTAAATGTATTAAATTTATTTTATTTTTGGCTGCATTGGGTCTTTGTTACTGCACGGGCTTTCTCTAGTTGCAGTGAGTGGGGGCTGCTCTTCATTGCGGTGCACAGGCTTTTCATTGAGGTGGCTTCTCGTTTCAGAGCATGGGCTCTAGGCACATGGGCTTCAGTAGTTGTGGCACGTGGGCTTCAGTAATCATGGCACAAGGGCTCTAGAGTGCAGGCTCAGTAGTTGTGGCGCACGGGCTCAGTAGTTGTGGCTTGCAGGCTCTACAGCGCAGGCTCGGTAGTTGTGGCGCACAGGCTTAGTTGCTCCACGGCATGTGGGATCTTCCCGGACCAGGGCTCGAACCCATGTCCCCTGAATTGGCAGGTGGATTCTTAACCACTATGCCACCGGGAAGGCCTCCATTTATTTATTCTTATTGACTATTTGGCACAATAGTTAAGCAAGCCATTAAATGTATCATTCATGCATATGAATGGACAGGATTTATTAATATACGAATTCACCTTCTTATTCTCATTTCACCATTCCGTCTCCAGTGCAGCCCACACATGCCCTCAAGGAGCTGCAGTGCTGGTTGGTTGCTGGCTCCTTCCGGAGACAATAGAATAAGGAAGGGGAGAGAGAGACCCATACTCCATACTGAGATGTGGGCGGAAAAGCAGGGAGGGCTTAGCCAGAGAAGGCAAGTCAATCAAAACAGTAAAGAAATAGCTGAGCAAGGCAAGGGGGGAGGACAGAGGGAGGAACAGTATTTAACAAGATTAGACGAAGAGTCTGGGGATTTGGCACGAGAGGCTCTGGGACAGCTGTGAGGTGGCAAAAACCTGAGAGTTCAGGAGGGGATGTGAAAAGGGTTTCTGGCTTATTAATTAGTCTCTGGCTTATAAATTAGTCTCTGGCTTATAAATTAGTGTACTTTAAGTCTCCTTGCATCTGGAAATGCAAGTAAAGAATAGCTTTCTTTCCTTTTTTTGTTTTTTTCTGTTTCTTTTAAAAATTTATTTTCTAAATAACTTTTTGTTGCCAGACTGTGCTTCTTTATAAGCAATTCAGTGCAGAAATGAAACCAGGAGTTGCCCCAGGATTGTTTAGGGTTACCTAGACAACAAATATTCAGAATTTGGTATGTATGTACCATGGCTTTCTGCAGACGATTTGAAAAAAAAAAAATAGAGGGATCATTGTTCCTTACCCCATGACCAACTTCTCATATCAGAAACTTCCTTTTTTCCCTTCCCCAGGCACCCAAAGGAAAACAACAGCAGTTTTGGAATTTCTGCCAATGGTGCTTTTTCATTACACAAACTTCTGTTAAGCGCCTGCTATGTGACAAGTAAAGATGAATGGAACCTGGCCCTAGCCTTAAGGGCTGATACTGATGAGTGAGGTGGACATATTAACAACTTATTAAAACACTGCAGTTAGTGCCTCTATGGAGACAGAGGCAAGGCACTGTGCACCCATGGGGCAAGGAAGACCCGCCTCTGTTTGCATGGTCAGGGGAGGTTTTTGAGAGAAGCTGAGTCTGAAGGGATAAGTGGGGGTCACCA
This sequence comes from Lipotes vexillifer, assembly GCF_000442215.2. NCBI lineage: Eukaryota > Metazoa > Chordata > Mammalia > Artiodactyla > Lipotidae > Lipotes > Lipotes vexillifer. The sequence goes on from NW_006770037.1 coordinate 147,159, forward strand.
GCAGAAAAATGGAGGAAAGAATAAGGGTGTTTCTGGCAAAAGGAAGAGCATATGCCAAGATGCATAGGAGAAAAGAGCATGGCCCCAGGAGAAACCATGAAGGTGGGTGTAGTACGGGTGAATGTAGGGTTGCAACAGGTTAGCTAAGAAGTTTAGGATATAGGTGGGTGGTGTTACAGAAGGCCTTGTATGCCATGCAAAGGAATTAAGACTTGTATCCTGCAAGCAATGAGGAAGGGAGATTCTGAAAAATCATAGCAGGGCAGTGACTTGCCTACCTCCTCATTTTAGAGATGGACTTCTAGTGGGCATGGCTTAGAAGAGAGACTGAGGTAGGAAGACAAAGTAGAGAGTATTGCAGTCATCTAGGGAAAATCAGAGTATTGTTGGAATAAGACCATGGCCACGGTAATAGAGAGGAAGAGTTTGGTGGAAGAGATAATTTCATGGCGGGTATGAAGGATGAGGAACTTTTTTTGTGTGTGTGGTACGCGGGCCTCTCACTGCCGTGGCCTCTCCCGTTGAGGAGCACAGGCTCCGGACGCGCAGGCCCAGCGGCCATGGCTCACGGGCCCAGCCGCTCCACGGCATGTGGGATCTTCCTGGACTGGGGCACGAACCCGTGTCCCCTGCATCGGCAGGCAGACTCCCAACCACTGCGCCACCAGGGAAGCCCCATGGATGAGGAACTTTAAATCAGACATGGGGTAACAAAGACAGATGATTCTGATATTCTTATATTCCTGCTCTAGGCAACTGGTTTGTTGTATTCCTCACTCAATAAAATTCAGAAAACAGGAAGGAGAACAAGCTTTGGATAAGTCAATATGTATAATTTGGGGACTGTTGATATTAAAGAACTCCAAGGAACTTCCAGCTAGAATGCTCAATAACGCAGGAGAGATAACGGACCAAAATCCTGGCCTCCCTATTACCATCGACCTCCTCTGCCAGGTAGATATAAGAAGTACAGGTATCAATGCCTACAAACGGGGCCACTGATGACTGTTACAGCATTTTACAGGCTTCTGTTTTATGTATAGCCTCATGTTTAGTCACTGATGGCATGAATGGCTCATGGTGAGATGTAATTATATCTCCTAAGAAATGGACATTTTAAAATCTAGCTTTTAGCTTTGAAGAGAGGTTGGTTGACACTTCCCAACAATGGGCAGGTTAACCTACTGAGAGTTTTATAAGGGCCAGAGATGGAAGAACAGATCAGAAGGCAGCAGGCCAAATTCCTAGAGATTTTAGTGTCTGAAAGAGATTTCCCTATGTAGACATAAAGATAAGTACCAGCCACTCTCTGATGGTTGAGGGAGAGAGAAGGGAGGGAGAGAGGATTTAAACAACAGAAAGGACCTGTTTGAATCCAGAGTTCATGCCAGAATCTGCCACTTGTTTAAAATTAACCAGGGATTTGTTTCCAAAATCTTTCCAACCATTCATAATTGTGCTTCTCATTTTTCTTAAACTTGATATCACATATATTTAAATGTTCATTTAAAAGCTTCCAGTAACCTTTGGCACCAAGATTCCTGATTTGGAGGTAATCCTTGTCTGATCTTCATTGGGTTGTAGGAGGTTGTGGGAACGTTATCCAATCCTCTTTCATGACTACAATTCTATTTACTGGTGGCTCAAAAGTAGCTCCTCATTTTAAATCTTGAATCAATCCACTTTGTAATTTTTTGATGTTAGTGAGTTAACATCAGGGTCCTTTTTTTTAAAATTTATTTTATGTATTTATTTTTGTCTGTGTTGGGTCTTTGCTGCGTGCGGGCTTTCTCTAGTTGTGGCGAGCAGGGGCTACTCTTGGTTACGGTGCATGGGCTTCTCATTGCGGTGGCTTTTCTTGTTGCGGAGCACGGGCTCTAGGCGCGCGGGCTTCAGTAGTTGTGGCACGCGGGCTCAGCTGTGGCTCGCGGGCTCTAGAGCGCAGGCTCAGTAGTTGTGGCGCGCGGGCTTAGTTACTCCGCGGCAAGTGGGATCTTCCTGGGCCAGGGCTCGAACCCATGTCCCCTGCATTGGCAGGAGGATTCTTAACCACTGCGCCACCAGGAAAGACCCCAGGGTCCTTTTTGATAAAAGATTTCTAGGAAGAAATAAGCAAACTCTGTTTATGGAACATCAAATCAGAAGAGTATCCTGGGGACTGTCTCAGAACATTCCATAGAAATTAAATTCTGTACCTTCCAGGCTAATGTGATGTAGTCCTCAAGGTGGGTTAGGAAGGCTCACCTGGTGACTCCCCTGATGCTAGAGTTATCCTGCATCCGCCTTATATTTCCAACATTTCTTGTTAGTTTACTTGCTGGAGGAGTAAGGCAAGCCTGGATTAAAAAATAGAGCTGGGAATTAACTGCTGCCCAGGAAGATTAGCTTTCCAGGCACTGATTCTTGAGGAGAGGTTTCTTAATGGCGTTGCCTGGTCACAAGAAGGATTCCCCCAAGCCCCACCCTCAGCCTGGGTTTAATCTGTAGCTTCCCCAAAGCATCTTGTGTTCATAGTGGGGAAGAATGACTCACAGGCTGAATAAATTCAGAGTCCCGAGAGCATTGAGGTTTAGTGGTGAATATCCTACTGTGGGGAATCGGGAAACCAAGTACTGGTCCTGGTTTGGCTGCTGACTGCGAGAGTCACTCACCATCTCTGAGCATCCATGTCCTCCAAAAATAATAGGAGCTAATATGTATTGAATGAATCCTGTGTTTCAGGAATGATTATTATCATTTTGTGCACCATTTCATTTAATCCTCAGATTTCTGCTATGGGGTATGACTATAATCGCCTCCATTTTGCAGATGAGGAAATCGAGGCATGTGGAAGTTAATTTGCCCAAGTTCATAAATCAGTAATGACCGCTTGGACTCAAATACTGGTGGGCAGATTGGCCTGCAGTCTCTATCCTTATTCCTAACACTGCACCACCTCCTAAAGTGAAGGGAAAGGACAAGAAGATGACAAGGGTTCCTTTAGCCCTGCTAGTGTGGGGTGGAGGGGGAGAGGGCTCTGTTTCTGGGGTGAGATGATCCAGCGTTCAGCTCTACCTTGCTACTCCCCACCACTGAGAATCTTTCGGGGAATATGTCTTCACTATTAGGCCACGGGTAGCATTGCAGGACTTGGTTTAGCTCCTATGCCCCACAAGCATACTTATCAGGGCCATTCTTTTCTGAGCACGTGGGTTAAGCGAGATCTCAGTGGTAGTGGAACCTTGGAGAAATGAAGCATCGGGAATGTTGGCCACAGAGAAAAATGCTGCAGCAAGAAGCTGCAAGCTCCCAGCTCGCTGCCTTGATAGGGACCACGGTAAATCAGGAGGTGCCATGGAGGCTGGTGCTGGACCTCAGGGACAGAACCTAGCCAGGGGCTGTGGACCCCGCAAAACAACAGCAGCGACAACAGACCAAGTTCAGGCTGAGAAGGCAGACTCTGTGGGGAAGGGGGCCGAGAGAATGAGGGAATAAGGGGAAGGAAGGAACAGATGGCCCCAAAGGGTCTTGGAACGAAGGGGAAAACGGGATTGTAGTCACATTGGTGTCGGTAGCCCAAGAGAAGAGGAAAGGGCTCCTGTGAGCCCTGAAATGGAAGGAGAGGGAAAGAAGTAAGCAGCTCACAGCTAGCAAGAGGAGGAAGTGGGAGATGCGCTGCTTCCTGTAGAAAGACCGATGACTGAAGACAAAGCTGGGTGGGGACTAGTCCCTGGGCTGCAGGAGCCGCTGCTACACATACACACAGCGGCTGCCGCGCCGTGGGCAGCTCCTACTACTGCGGGGCTGGGCTGGGCGGGCTGCGCCGGAGCTCGCCTGCACACAGCGGCTCGGAGGGAGGAGGAAAGCCACTCGTCTCGGACCAGCCTCGGGAGCCAAGGTAAAGGAAACACTTTTCGTGCTGCTCCTCGCTAAGTGAGAAAAATGATCCTCGCCTGCGGTTGTAAGGGCAGATTTCGAGGGGGAAGAAAGACACATTGTTCCGGGGATGGGGGTAAATGGTCAGGATGGGTTGTGTTAGCAGGGATTTTGAGAAGGACCAAATCCGTGACACCTCGATTTGAAAAAAATAATCCTCATTAGTGCTCAGCTTCGGTGACTCATCAGGAAAACACGCTAAATGTTAAGAAGCTGTTTGCAGTTCTCTTGGAAGGAAAGCAGAGCCCAGGTGAAATCAACTGGGGCTGTGAAGCTGTGGGCTGATCATCTGAACGTTGCAGTCTTGTTTGGGGAGTGTAGAATGTTAATTGCATTATCTTTCTTACACATTGCACTGGGGTAGCTTCTATCTTGCAGCATAAGGACTGTGATTTGGCTTTTTGTTTGTTTGTTTGTTTGTTTGGGGGGTTAAATCCTTTTGTACTCAGAATTTGCCAACAAAGGCTGGAATTGCGTATGTGAGGGGCAGTATTTACCATTAAAAAAAACGGTGTCTTCCTCCCTCTGCTCTGTGCAGCTGCTTTCAGGATAACCTCAGAAACAGCTATCATTTACCAGTCGGTCTTATCCTAAAGTTGCATTCTTTCTCAAAAGAGTGTGGCGGGTTTAACTTGTCTAGACTCGGATACCAGTGTATATATGGATTTTATGTTTATATAGATTTTACTCATCTATAGGTCGAGGTGCATATTAGCCTCAGTGACGGACAACATGTAAAATTGCTGCCAGGTTGTTTCCTCACCTGCCTATGCTGTGGATGGACGAAATAGTGAAATCAGAACTTGATTTTTATTCTTTGATTTCCTTGAGCAATGGGTCCTCTTATTAGAGTCTATGGCCATGGCTTGTTCATATTTGTGAATGATACATACAAGTGCAGTAAATAGGTCTAACGGATTAGAAATGAGATTGTGAGATTTCTTTGGCAGGATATGTAGGAGGGTTTAATATCCTAGCATAGCCTGATTTAAAAATTAAGCTGTGTCTCCAACAGAAAATGTGGTTAAGCAATAAGTGATCGTTGATAAAAGGTTTTGTCTTGCATTTTTACAATGAAAGGAGATAATTTTCAAAAGAAAGAACTGATTATAGCGGAGTAAAAATAATAAAAAGGTCATATTTAGACACTCATTCTTAAAGTGTAGGTTTTAAACACTAAATATGCCATGGAAAGTGTATATGCTTCCTCATTTATCATTATACTCAATTGTGAAGAGCTCTAGTTTTTGTTTCTTTTTTAATGTCACCTTATGAAATTGATTTGTCTTCTCAAAATTTGTGGGGTAGCAGTGCATTTTCAGAGATAAGAATCTTTAGGTACTAAAGAAAAAAAGGTCAAATTTTCTGAGCATACTTATGAAACTAAACCTGTGTGATGACTAAGAGGCGAAAGAGTGCTGGTGTTGAAACCATGGAGCTCCCCTGACAAATCCATTGAATTTAATCAAACCTGTGGGCAAAACAAGTCACGCCACATATTCCATGGTTCCAGTTCCCGTATGTCTAGGAGACATACGGGAACTGGAACCATATGTAAAGATCATCTTCCCAGAGAGGAGATCTCGGGTGCATCTTGGGTCCTGAATGCCCCTAACTGGAGCTCTGTGATCAAGCTGCCTGTCATTAAATGAAATGGAAAGTTGGGAGTCCGGGCTGTATGAATGAGGATGGGGCTCACGCTCTGCTACCTACTCAGCTACAGGCTGGATTCACTAGATAATGCCAACACCCTGCTTTGTGTGAGGACGTGTAGACAATCTGCTTTACTCCTCACTGTATGTTTCACAAAAGAATCAGAAAATGAAACCTTGGCTCATAGGCACAGGGGAGTCCAGAGGCCCCCTGCTCTCTTTCAGAAAACATCAAACAAGAGATGCCTATTTTCTGCACAGCCCCAAACTTTCCCTTAATTATTAAATTCCAGCTTGAAGCACAACATGAATGAGTAACGGCAGATCAGTAACTACGATGGCAGGAGGTTTAGGAAAAAGATGAAAAAGTTCCTGTCCTGTAAAATGGGACTATTTCCTCCTCTTCTGGCCAAATGGAATATTAAAAGACATACTACTTTTGTCCACAGTGTTCGGAGGCTTTTGAGGGAGTCAACCAACACTGAAATTTTAATTGTGTGTGTGTGTGTGTGTGTGTGTGTGTGTGTGTGTTTCTGCCATATGGCCAACGGCAGAGTGGAAACACGACTCCTGGTTGGTCCTGGGCCTCATGGTGGGCTCGTAGTGAATGCATTTGGTTGACTGACTTTTTTAGCCTACTTCAGAAGGCAGGCTCAACTTTTAAGTATAAAAGCTCTATAGTCAAAGCACAAAGCCTCTTCAGAGACAACTGTGGGTAGCAGAAAACAGCATGGTGGAGTGAAAAGAATGCAGGCTTCGAGAGTCAGGCAGATCTGCCTTTGAATCCTACCACTGGTTCTCACTCCTTCAGCTGGTACGTTGTTATGAACCTTGCTTTCTTCACTGTAAAGAAGGGTTAATAGTACATAATCAGGGTATTTGTTGTTATTGTTTATTTGTTTGTTGTGTTGTATTTGTGTTTATTTGTTTGTTGTGTTGGTTTTTGCTTTTGCGTGTGATTTGTGAGTGCCTGCCTGGTACATAGTAGGTACTCAGATGTCATTGTTTCTTCTGCATCGGGAAAAGTTAGCGTATTCTTGATCTTTGCCACTATCTCAAAGATTCAGGAGACATTTTTTTTAACTGTAGTGAAATATATATAACATAAATTTTCCCATTTTAACTATTTGTAAGTGTGCCATTCTGTGGCATTAAGTATACTGACATTGTTGTGCAACTGTCACTACCATCCATCTCCAGAGCTTTTTCATCTTCTCAAACTGAAAATCTGTTCCCATTAAACAGTAACTCCCCATTCCCTCCTCCCCCCAGCCCCTGGCGCCACCATTCTACCTTCTGTCTATGACTACTCTGGGTACCTCATGTAAGTGGAATCATACAGTATTTGTCCTTTTGTGACTGGCTTATTTCACTTACCAAAATGTCTTCAAGGTTTATCCATGTTATGGCATATGTTAGAATTTCCTTCCTTTTTTAGGCTGAATAATATTCCATTGTATGTATATGCTATAGGTTTTTATCCATTAATCTGTTGATGGACACTTGGGTCGCTTCCACGTTTTAGCTATTGTGAATAGATCATGGGTGTACAAATATCCCTGCTTTCACTTCTTTTGGGGTACCCAGAAGTGTAATTGCTGTATTATATGGTAACTGTGCTTAATTTTTTGAAGAATGGCCATACTGTTTTCCATAGCCGCTGCACCATTTTCTATTCCCACAGCAGTACACGAGGGTCCCAATTTCTCCAAATCCTCACCAACATTTGTTATTTCCTGGGGTTTTTTTGTTTGCTTGTTTTTGACAGTAACTATCCCAGTGGGTGTGAACTGGTATCTCTTTGTGGTTTCAATTTGCATTTCCCTGAGGATTAGTGATGTTGAATGTCTTTTCACGTGCCTGTTGGCGATTTGTATGTCTCCTTTAGAGAAATATCTATTCAAGTCCTTTACCCATTTTTTAATTGGATTGTTTTCGAGGAGACGTTTTGAAATGGCGGCATCTCTTAACATAGTGTGTCAGGAAGATCGTGATTATAATATTTGTATTCAGTCTCTTGCATACACCAGTATTATCCCTGCCCAAGTGAAATACATCTCTCAAAAGTAACTTTTAAACGCAAGAGGAGAAAGAAAATCTGCGTAGATCCTGATGATTAGTGATATCAAGAACCTGATAGTGAAATTCCAACCCTAATTGTAGACCAGTGATCCTGCTGGTCAGGTGCAGGCCAGGCCACCAGGAGGGGGCCATCACTTCAGTGTCTTTCTAGTCTCTACTCATTAGCTGCAGGAGAAAAAGTGCCCAATAGGTAGCAAGTTCAGAAACAGGGAGGAGAAACTACATACTAAATTGTTCTCAAACTCTCTATAATGGAGAGGATTAACCTTGGAAAGGGGCTATAGTAGTTAAACAACAACAATAGATTCCGAGAGAAGTTTCTACTAACGCAATGTGATTCTAGTCTAAATTTCACTTTTGAAAATAAGAATCCTGTGTTTCATTTTCCACCACAGATTTCACTCTCCATTCCAAAACCAGTGAGGCAGGGTATGGATGGGGCTGAGGCTATCTGGGCAGAAAGATTAGGGAAGGCTCTTGAACAGCAGTGATACCTGAGGTTTATGGTGTGGGTGCAGATGTTGACCTTGAATGGTTTGAAGAGCTCCTGAAAGACTATGTTAATTTTTTGTAATGCACTCTGTGTGTTTACTAGGAGGTTGGATAATGACCTCCAACTTTTTAAAATTTGCAAATCTGTTGATTCTGTGGTTACTGGGAAGACCCATGACTGGCTTTACTAGACCCAGGTGGGAAAGGGGAATTACAGAGCTGGGTTAAGACTTTGTCCCAGCCTATGACATCATAGAATTGCAGAGCTAAAAATGACCTGGGAACAAACCTAGCCTGTATCAACCCCTCCATGATGGATAATAAAATAGGACCAGAATTTGTTACCTTTCTAGAGCTGCACAGTTGATTAATACCTCACCTCCCAATTCAATTTCCATTTTACTTCCCTCCACAGTAGGGCAAATGGATAGAGAAAGTCATTATACTTTGTCACTTTAAAAATTATTTGGAAGACCATAGTCTTTTGTTTAAAAAGAAGAGGGTAATGTTTAAGGTTAATATGCTATGTTTCTGTGTTCAAATTTGTTCAAATGTAAAGATGCCAACGTGGAATTGAGATTCAGATTTTCAGGTAAGAGCGTTAGAGATATATGTGGTTCCTTAAAACTCTTACGTTAAAGAAAATCAGTTATAGTTAATGGGAGTCAATGTTCAGAATCTCTAGAGGACTTCCTTAAACATTAGAAAGGAGGGAGCTCAATTCTCAAACTCTAGAGAAAGCATGTTTCTTAGAAGTGAAGATATAAGACAGGGTCAGCCCTTTTATCTCTTGTTATACAGTCAAGCTCTTAATGGAAAGACTTAGTAAAGCCAGTCACCTGACCCTTTCTCCCTATTTCTTTGGCCTTCCCTTGTCCCCCTGCCAGTCTGGTTGTCAGGGTCAGACCTTCCCATGATCCTCTGCCCCAGGCATCTGGCAATAGAGCTGAAGGAGAGGGTCTGGAAACTGGAGTGATGGGCTCTACTCCAGATTCCTTGCAACATGAGCAGGGCCATTGCTGTTCTTAGGAAATCCTTTTTTTTTTTTTTTTTTTTAATTTCACTTTTTACTATCCCCTCTGCATTTTCAATGCAAACCATTAAACCCAAGCCCCCACCCCCTTTATTCATTACAGGTGACCTCACCTCCTGTTATTTGGAGAAGGTATATATTATGGAATTCCTCAACCTCATTCTTTACCACCTCACAATTTCTCATGTCTTCATTCATTTTCTTCACCTCCCTTCCTAGGTCAAATTAGCACAGCTTTTCTTTCAAGCCTGGACTTGGACTCTTATTTCCTTTTACTCTCTAGGGGACTATGTTCTGACAATAATTCCATCTCCTTACACATTTGGCTTCTTCTTTTTATTGGCCCTTGCCTCTTTGCCTGCAAACATGCTTAGTTTACACATATAAATTTAAACAAACCGGTTGCCAACAAAGCCTCCCCTTGACTTTGGTAACCTCTACTAACTTTGTTTTCTTCCTACCTGTAGCGGAGGAAAAATAGTTTTCCCTCCACCTTTCTCAGTTCTGAGGAGCCTGTAACAAAAGACAGATTGATAAGAGAAAAACAAATGGACATTTATTAACTTGTATACCTCATGTGTACATGGGAGATACCAGGGAAAAATGAGGAGCTCTCAGAAGTGGTTTAGAACTCAGGCTTAAATACCATCTTGAGCTAAAGACAATAATTAAGGAGGAGTGGAGGAGGGCAGTTATGGGGAGGCGGCCAGGAAAAGTGTGGTAAATAAGAGTAAGATTTGATATACATATTTAAGTTGGTTCCACTCCTTCTTTTCCTGGAACAGAGAGGGAGGCACCCTTACAAATCGAGATTTCCTTTATAATGTAAATTTCCCTTACAAAAATGTAACTTCTAGTATGTTTTCATAATTTCTCCAGTGTCTCCTGTTTCCCACGATAATCTGCCTGAAATAATCCTTATGCCAAACAGGCATACCTTGGAGTGGCATATTCTGCCACCCTTCATGCCTCTCTGAAGGCTCCCAACTTCTCCATTAACTCCAAGTTCTGCTCCCTAAATATGAGTGTTCTCAAGATTTGATTCTTCTGCCACTAAATTTCTCCCTCTTCCTTTATCAAACCCTTTTCTATGATTTCTGTCATTATCACTGGGGTGGGGGGCAGTTCCAAATCTGATTCTTCATCCTGATCTCTCACCTACTCTAAACTTGCACATCGAGCGACCTGCAAACTTGCCAGAACATCCAACCCACTGAAACTGAGACTCCAAATCAGTGCTTGCCATTGCCTTTCCCCACTCAAAACCAGCTCCTCACCTGATTCCACGACTATTAATGACACCCCAGTCTCTCAGTCCCTCAATTAGGAAAACCCAATTTCGTTATTTTCCTCACCAAACGACCAAGTTGGAGTCAGTTGCTAAGACCTTTGCATTGTCACTGGAAACATAACTTGACACCATCTAATCTTTCCCATGTTGATAGCCAGTGTCTCCGTTCTAGCCCTCCTGACCTCCAGCTGGGCTGATTTGTTGTTTGTGCTCTTGCCTCTCCCTGGAAGAACTTGCCTGCTTCTCCTTCCACACTTCACCCCTGTAGTCTTGCTTCTCTGCGTAGCCAAATTCCATTCATCCTGTAAGGCTCAGTTCAAATGCTGTCTCTTTCATGAAGTCTTCCTTGGTTTCTTCCTTTCCCAATAAAAAGCAATCTTTACTTCCCCTGAAGTCTTTTGTTCTTTCATCACAGCAATTAGTGCATTCTCGTGTGTATAATGGCAATCTGCTTTTTTTTTTTCTTTTGCAAGCTCTTTGAGGACAGCAGCCACACCCAGTTTCATCTTTGTCTTCCTTACAGCACACAAATACAGCTTGGGTTTTTGTTTGTTTTTAATTTCAGCTTTATTGAAGTGTAATTGGCAAATAAAATTATAAGATATTTAAAGCGTTCATCATGGTGATTGGATATACATATATACTGTGAAAGGATTCCTCCCATCTAGTTAATTAACACATACATCACCTCACATATATTTGTGGGATTTTTGTTTTTGTTTTGTTTGTTTGTTTTTGGTGAGGACATTTGGGTTCACAAATGCAGTTTGTTTATCATTCGTTTAATGAACTTTCTTGAGTCACTAACTTTTTTTATGCAGAGTGGACTAGATATTCGAGGAGCTTATAAACTACTGGGAAAACAGACAAATACTGACAGAATTACAATACAGTCATTCTGTCCACAAGTCTTAATGGAATGTCTGCAATGTGCCATGTGTCCTTCGACGGGCCAGGGACACTTGGATGAACAAAACAGGCCAGTTCTTTGATTTCTTGGAAATTACATTCTATTGAGAGAGACCTGGTAAACACATAAACCAATGGCTTACAGATCTAGCTGCACATTAGAAATCACTGAGGGGTACTTTGAACAAACACCTATGGCCCAGCCTCAACCCAGACTAATTAGATCAGAATCAGCCAGGATTGGACCCCATTGACAGAAACAAATTACAATACAAGAAAATATCAGGTAGTGATTAAGTGCTGAGGTGGATTGAAATAGAAACACATTAAATGATAGAGATTGTGTGTATGATGGTGTGGTCATGGGGATTTTACCTTTGTTGGGTAATCCCTGAAGGCCTCCCTGAGATGACATTCACAACTCATGTGCCTTCCCTATTAGTAGTGAGGCAGACAGAGCTGCTGTGATTGGCTAGTTCAAGTGTCCTGTGAGGCCATGGCGCAGCCCCACCTCTCTGAAGAACATGGTCACCAGACTCCAAGAAAAAGGTCTAGCTCTGTTAGCAAGAAAGAAGGGGTGAATGGTTATCGGGTGTTCAACAGAGTCTGCCACTATTATTGTTTCCATCCTATACATGAAGATATCAAGGCCCAAAAGGTTAAACTTATCAAGATCATACAACTTTGAGTTGAACAGTGTTTCCATGCATTCTCCTTTCAGAAAAACAAACGTACACAAATACACACAAACGACAAGCTTGCTTTAGCTGATGGTGATGATCTAGGTAGACTAGAGAAAGAGTCCTGGAAGAAAATACAAAATGGCTCCTGTGAGATGAAGCAAAGAATCACCTTCTAAACAAATAATTCCAGAAGAAATTACATCAGGTCCTAGTAAGTGATAAGAATGGCATTTAATTTAGACAACTAGCCCTGCATTTCTGCATTGTAAAATATATATATATAATTAATTTGAGTCTTCCTGACTCATCATTTAAATCAATTTGATCTGAATAAAATCCACCCTGGGCCAAGAAATGAGCAAGAGAGGCCAAGGGTTCTGTGTGTGATGTCTATCAGACTTAAAGGAAAACACTGTTTTCTCTAGAGAGGTATTCATTTTGTGGATTACAGCACATGTAAGAGAAACAAGAATACTCTCTGAAATTTCTGATTATGAGTTATTTTGAAAATAGTTTTCCACTTTCCAACTGCAGAGGCAACATGCAGTTCTATTATTGTTGCATTGTCTTCATGGTTCCTACTTTTCATTCTGATATTTCATTTCAGAGGTTTGTGAGGCAGCAGTAGTGAAAAAGGGAAATTGCAGTGAAGCTGCCGTCATTACAGTGTTTTTACTGCTTGCCTCTAGGTGTATTTCTGTGCATTCTCATCGTAACAGATTAAGTGTTAATGGTAGGAATACCTTCTCTGTAATAAATGATCGAATGCTTCCTACTCTTATATTTGCAGTTTTAAACAGGAAAGTAAAAGTTCATTTCTAAGCTTTGCCAACAGAGCTGTGTTTAAGAAGGGTATTTATCTGATCTGCACAGAACCATATGAGAAAACTTGTGAAAAAATTTACACAGAAAAAAAAAACAAAACAGTCCTTTTAGTCTAGTCTTTCTTTGGAGAATTGAATGGATCCTTTGCCATTAGTTTTTAAACTTCATGAATGATGGTTGTGTTTAGAGAACATTACTGTATATAGGCATTAAAGTAATTTCGCTAACAGTTTTATTATTTTTTTTCCATTGGGGGAATAGGAAACTTGATATCAAACAGTCCCCAAATTTTTAAAAAGTTAAACTAATAAGAAACTTAAGTTAAAAAAATGAAAATTTCTAAGCAGAAACAAAATTGATTTTTTATTATGTTTTAAAATAATCTGAAAATACTACAGTATACAAAAATAATATTCTAAGGCTTAATACACAGGAGAGCATAGTAGTTAAAGAACATTGGTTTGGAATCAGAATGTCCTGGACAAGTTGCTTAAACTATCTGTGCCTCTGTTTCCTTATCTATAGATTGGGATATAATGACAATATCTACTTCACAAAATTGTCAGGGGAAAATTATGTAATGTATGTAAAATGTTTATTTAACATAGTGCCTGACATATAGTAACTAACTATTCAGAATTGTAGCTATTATTAGTATAATTATTATTGTTACCACAAAGATGGAGTAGAGGATCTTTAGTTCTAGCCATGAGGTTCTCAGCCAGTTTTAGCAGAAATGATTATGGCCCAACATGAACCACAGGTGCTCAGAACTTGAAGTAAGGAATCGCCTGAGGAAGCCTGCTTCCTCGGCGTAGTCAGATGTCAGTGTTCTGACTTAGTTAAGTGACAGTCTCAGGCTTGCACTATTTGTTCACCAATGCATGTGATTAGGCAAAAATATTTCTGGTTTTCCTTCCCAGCTCATGATAGGCTTACAGGTCTCCATCTGCTTTAGTTAGATGTAGCCCTGTGTCTTGCATTGACCAGTGAAGTGAAAGCAGAGTGATGTTTGTCACCTCTAGGAGGAAGCTTATAATGACCAGAATGTGAGCACATTCCTTGGCAATTGACAGTGGTGGAAACACAGGAACAGTGGCTGAGTTCTTAAGCCTGGGTCTTAGAATAAAGACAACACAGAGACGGTCTCTCCACTGACCTGTAATGGACACATAGTGAGAGTGAAAAATGAGTTTTTCTGTCTTAAAAGATTTGAGGGTTGTTTCCACAGTATAACCTTAGCCTATCCTGATGGATAGTCTCTGGTTATCCCTTCAAACTCTAGAGAAAAAAATATTATTGGCAACAATACATAAAATATGTAGCAATTTAGAGATAGTCGTTTTTAAAAAAATTTTTAATTTATTTTTTTTATACAGCAGATTCTTATTAGTCATCAATTTTATACACATCAGTGTATACATGTCAATCCCAATAACCCAATTCATCACACCCCACCCCCACCCCCCGCCACTTTCCCCCCTTGGTGTCCATACGTTTGTTCTCTACATCTGTGTCTCAATTTCTGCCCTACAGACTGGTTCATCTGTACCATTTTTCTAGGTTCCACATATATGCATTAATATACAATATTTGTTTTTCTCTTTCTGACTTCACTCTGTATGACAGTCTCTAGATCCATCCACGTCTCAACAAATGACCCAATATCGTTCCTTTTTATGGCTGAGTAATATTCCATTGTATATATGTACCACATCTTCTTTATCCATTCGTCTGTCGATGGGCATTTAGGTTGCTTCCATGACCTGGCTATTGTAAATAGTGCTGCAATGAACATTGGGGTGCATGTGTCTTTTTGAATTATGGTTTTCTCTGGGTATATGCCCAGTAGTGGGATTGCTGGATCATATGGTAATTCTATTTTTAGTTTTTTAAGGAACCTCCATACTGTTCTCCACAGTGGCTGTATCAATTTAGATTCCCACCAACAGTGCAGGAGGGTTCCCTTTTCTCCACACCCTCTCCAGAGCATTTGTTTTGTAGATTTTCTGATGATGCCCATTCTAACTGGTATGAGGTGATACCCCATGGTAGTTTTGATGTGCATTTCTCTAATAATTAGTGATGTTGAGCAGCTTTTTGTGTGCTTCTTGGCCATCTGTAAGTCTTCTTTGGAGAAATGTCTATTTAGGTCTTCTGCTCATTTTTGGATTGGGTTCTTTGTTTTTTTAATGTTGAGCTGCATGAGCTGTTTATCTGTTTTGGAGATTCATCCTTTGTCCATTGATTCGTTTGCAAATATTTTCTCCCATTCTAAGGGTTGTCTTTTCATCTTGTTTATGGTTTCCTTTGCTGTGTAAAAGCTTTGAAGTTTCATTAGGTCCTATTTGTTTATTTTTGTTTTTATTTCCATTACTCTAGGAGGTCTAGAGCAGGTCTCTAATCCATTTTGAGTTTATTTTTGTGTGTGGTGTTAGGGAGTGTTCTAATTTCATTCTTTTACATGTAGCTTTCCAGTTTTCCCAGCACCACTTATTGAAGAGACTGTCTTTTCTCCATTGTATATCCTTGCCACCTTTGTCATAGATTACTTGACCATAGGTGCATGGGTTTATCTCTGGGCTTTCTATCTTGTTCCATTGATCTATGCTTCTGTTTTTGTGCCAGTACCATATTGTCTTGATTACTGTAGCTTTGTAATATAGTTTGAAGTCAGGGAGTCTGATTCCTCCAGCTCCATTTTTTTCCCTCAAGGCTGCTTTGGCTATTCGGGGTCTTTTGTGTCTCCATAAAATTTTAAGATTTTTTGTTCTAGTTCCATAAAAAATGCCATTGGTGGGCCTCCCTGGTGGCGCGGTGATTGAGAGTCCGCCTGCCGATGCAGGGGATATGGGTTCGTGCCCCGGTCCGGGAGGATCCCACATGCCGGAGCGGCTGGGCCTGTGAGCCATGGCCGCTGAGCTTGCACGTCCGGCAACAGGAGAGGCCACGACAGTGAGAGGCCCACGTATCGCAAAGAAAAAAAAAATGCCATTGGTAATTTGGTAGTGTTTTCATTGACTCTGTAAATTGCTTTGGGTAGCATAGTCATTTTCACAATATTGATTCTTCCAATCCAAGAACGTGGTATATCTCTCCATCTGTTGGTATCATCTTTAATTTCTTTCATCAGTGTCTTATAGTTTTCTGCATACAGGTCTTTTGTCTCCCTAGGTAGGTTTATTCCTAGGTATTTTATTCTTTTTGTTGCAATGGTAAATGGGAGTGTTTCCTTAATTTCACTTTCAGATTTTTCATCATTAGTATATAGGAATGCAAGAGATTTCTGTGCATTAATTTTGTATCCTGCTACTTTACCAAATTCATTGATTAGCTCTTGTAGTTTTCTGGTGACATCTTTAGGATTCTCTATGTATAGTATCATGTCATCTGCAAACAGTGACTGTTTTACTTCTTCTTTTCCAATTTGTATTCCTTTTATTTCTTTTTCTTCTCTGATTGCTGTTGCTAGGACTTCCAAAACTATGTTGGATAATAGTGGTGAGAGTGGGCAACCTGGCCTTGTTCCTGATCTTAGAGGAAATGCTTTCAGTTTTCACCATTGAGGATGATGTTTGCTGTGGGTTTGTCATATATGGCCTTTATTATGTTGAGGTAGGTTCCCTCTATGCCCACTTTCTGGAGAGTTTTTTATCATAAACGGGTGTTGAATTTTGTCAAAAGCTTTTTCTGCATCTATTGAGATGATCATATGGTTTTTATTCTTCAATTTGTTAATATGGTGTATCACATTGATTGATTTGCATGTATTGAAGAATCCTTGCATCCCTGGGATAAATCCCACTTGATCATGGTGTATGATCCTTTTAATGTGTTGTTGGATTCTGTTTGCTAGTATTTTGTTGAGGATTTTTGCATCTATATTCATCAGTCATATTGGTCTGTAATTTTCTTTTCTTGTAGTATCTTTGGTTTCAGGGGGATGGTGGCCTCATAGAATGAGTTTGGGGGTGTTCCTCTGCAATTTTTTGGAAGAGTTTGAGAAGGATGGGTGTTAGCTCTTCTCTAAATGTTTGATAGAATTCACCTGTGAAGCCATCTGGTCCTGGACTTTTGTTTGTTGGAAAATTTTTAATCGCAATCTCAATTTCATTACTTGTGATTGGTCTGTTCATATTTTCTATTTCTTCTTGGTTCAGTCTTGGAAGGTTATACCTTTCTAAGAATTTGTCCATTTCTTCCAGGTTGTCCATTTTATTGGCATAGAATTGCTTGTAGTAGTCTCTTAGGATGCTTTGTATTTCTGTGGTGTCTGTTGTAACTTCTCCTTTTTCATTTCTAATTTTATTGATTTGAGTCCTCTCCCTCTTTTTCTTGATGAGTCTGGCTAATGGTTTATCAATTTTGTTTATCTTCTCAAAGAACCAGCTTTTAGTTTTATTGATCTTTGCTATTGTTTCCTTCATTTCTTTTTCATTTATTTCTGATCTGATCTTTATGATTTCTTTCCTTCTGCTAGCTTTGTGTTTTGTTTGTTCTTCTTTCTCTAGTTCCTTTAGGTGTAAGGTTAGATTGTTTATTTGAGATTTTTCTTGTTTCTTGAGGTAGGTTTGTATAGCTATAACCTTCCCTATTAGAACTGCTTTTGCTGCATCCCATAGGTTTTGGATTGTCCTGTTTTCACTGTCATTTGTCTCTAGGTATTTTTTGATTTCCTCTTTGATTTCTCCAGTGATCTCTTGGTTGTTTAGTAACATATTGTTTAGCCTCCACGTGTTTGTGTTTTTTATGGTTTTTTCCCTGTAATTGATTTCTAATCTCATAGCATTGTGGTCAGAAAAGATGCTTGATATGATTTCAATTTTCTTAAATTTACTGTGGCTTGATTTGTGACCCAAGATATGATCTATCCTGGAGAATGTTCCATGTGCACTTGAGAAGAAAGTGTAATCTGCTGTTTTTGGATGGAATGTCCTATAAATATGAATTAAATCTATCTGGTCTATAGTGTCATTTAAAGCTTCTGTTTCCTTATTTATTTTCATTTTGGATCATCTGTCCATTGGTGTAAGTGAGGTGTTAAAGTCCCCCACTATTATTGTGTTACTGTCGATTTCCTGTTTTATAGGTGTTAGCAGTTGCCTTACTTATTGAGGTGGTCCTATGTTGGGTGCATATATATTTATAACTGTTATATCTTCTTCTTGGCTTGATCCCTTGATCATTATGTAGTGTCCTTCCTTGTCTCTTGTAACATTCTTTATTTTAAAGTCTATTTTATCTGATATGAGTATTTCTACTCCAGCTTTCTTTTGATTTCCATTTGCATGGAATATCTTTTTCCGTCCCCTCACTTTCAGTCTGTATGTGTCCCTAGGTCTGAAGTGGGTCTCGTGTAGACAGCATATACATGGGTCTTGTTTTGTATCCATTCAGGAAGCCTGTGTCTTTTGGTTGGAGCATTTAATCCATTCACATTTAAGGCAATTATCGATATGTATGTTCCTGTGACCATTTTCTTAATTGTTTTGGGTTTGTTTTTGTAGGTCCTTTTCTTCTCTTGTGTTTCCCACTTAGAGAAGTTCCTTTAGCATTTGTTGTAGAGCTGGTTTTGTGGTGCTGAATTCTCTTAGCTTTTGCTTCTCTGTAAAGCTTTTGATTTCTCCATCGAATCTGAATGAGATCCTTGCCGGGTAGAGTAATCTTGGTTGTACGTTCTTCGCTTTCATCACTTTAAGTATAACATGCCACTCCCTTCTGGCTTATAGAGTTTCTGCTGAGAAATCAGCTGTTAACCTTATGGGAGTTCCCGTGTATATTATTTGTCATTTTTCCCTTGCTGCTTTTAATAATTTTTCTTTGTCTTTAATTTTTTCCAGTTTGATTACTATGTGTCTTGACGTGTTTCTCCTTGGGTTTATCCTGTATGGGACTCGCTGCGCTTCCTGGACTTGGGTGGCTACTTCCCATGTTAGGGAAGTTTTCGACTATAATCTCTTCAAATATTTTCTTGGGTCCTTTCTCTCTCTCTTCTCCTTCTGGGACCCCTATAATGCGAATGTTGTTGCATTTAATGTTGTCCCAGAGGTCTCTTAGGCTGTCTTCATTTCTTTTCATTCTTTTTTCTTTGTTCTGTTCCGCAGCAGTGAATTCCACCATTCTGTCTTCCAGGTTACTTATCCTTTCTTCTGCCTCAGTAATTCTGCTATTGATTCCTTCTAGTGTAGTTTTCATTTCAGTTATTGTATTGTTCACCTCTGTTTGTTTGGTCTTTAATCTTCTAGGTCTTTGTTAAACATTTCTTGCATCTTCTCAATCTTTGTGTCCTTTCTTTTTCCGAGGTCCTGGATCATCTTCACTATCATTATTCTGAATTCTTTTTCTGGAAGGTTGCCTATCTCCACTTCATTTAGTTGTTTTTCTGGAGTTTTATCTTGTTCCTTCATCTGGTACATAGCCCCCTGCCTTTTCATCTTGTCTGTCTTTCTGTGAATGTGGTTTTTGTTCCACAGGCTGCAGGATTGTAGCTCTTCTTGCTTCTGCTGTCTGCCCTCAGCCCTGCTAGTGTTGGAGGGTCTCCTGCAGAGGCGGGATGTGGCTGTGTCTCACCATGAGGACAAGGGCACTGGCAGCAGAAGTTCTGGGAAGTACTCCTTGTCATGAGCCCTCCCAGAGTCCTGGAGATAGTCATTTTTAATGAATTGTGTGTGTGTGTGTGTCTGCTTATCATATGTCATACCATAAGTAAATATCAGGGTACTTCACATTTTAATTTATATAGATTTATACAAAATTTTTCATTTAAATTTCTTTTAAAATAGGGTTTATTTCCATTTCATACAGAGGAAAATCAATATACCAAAATTACCAACATCTATTTTTTTTGGAGAGAGCCACCCATGATGCCCACGTCAGGACTCTGAATTCTAGGCCTGATGTGATCACTGGGTCATGGTCCCTCTCACTAAAAGCTCATCCAGAATGGTGCCTTGTGACACAAAGGATCTTCTGAGGGAAGATGAAGGACTCAGCCATGCCCATGACCTTTGTCTCCAGTAAGAAAATAGTCTTCCCTAAGTCCTATTACAATGTTCAGTTATAAACAGTGGTGCTTAGTACATAGAGGGTCTTAAATAATACGTATTGATAAATAGATGGAAGTAGTCCACAGTTCTTCCAAATGTCTGGACCCTTTCATGTTTGCTTTTTAAAAATAAGTCTCTTTATTTTAGACCTTAGTTTAAAAACATCTCGGCATTAAGACTTACATTTACCCTAGAATCAAGTTATATTGTTACGATCAGACAGTGTTAAGGAAAAGAAAATGCATTTTTAATTTTAAAAAAAGGACTTACATTTATTCTTTTAAAACACTTTACATATGATCACCCATGTATGCACCGATGTAGGCTATTTTATTTGATAATTATTACTGCTGATTTTATTTCACCTGATAATTTTGTTTGGGTCCCTAAAACTACATTATGAACTACCTTAATTATTTAAATTAGAAACAGATTACTTTTCTCCAGTGTACAAACTCAAATTAATTTCATTATTAACCCGAGTTTTAAATTGATTAATCTTGGAGTGTTTAAGGAACCGAGTGGGGTTTTTTCGTCCTTAAGGAGATGGGCATATTGATTTGATGACTCTCTTGCTGTCACACCAGTTGTGCTATGAAGAACAAGACATTTGCAAGAAAACTTTGGATAGATTTTATAAACCAGCCAGAAACCTGTGTGTCTGGGGCTTCTGGGCGAACAATCTGTGAGTCATTTTAAAAAACAAACACACTCATAATCACGGTGCATGGTGTTACCATGGTAATTAGGCCTGTGGAGTTGGGCTGCTTATGTTCCTGTAAAGGGAAGAGGGGGAGAGAAACTGAGAATTCAGAGCGCTGACTATCAGCTTCAATTTGACTATCACAAGAGAGTGTAGGGTTTCTTGAGAACGTACTGGCACAGTTGTCCTGAGAGGGAATTGAAGAAACTCTGGCATCCTCCCTTTGTTACTGAATATAAGTTAGCCGTTTTACTGTTGGGTGTTGTGATTCACAGGAGAGAAAAGGGCCATTTGGCATTCTTTCAGGAAGAAGGGGGGAAAATTGGTCCTTTATCTGCTATATAATTACATATAAGTCTCTCAGATCTACCCGGTAAGTGTCTGATGTGCAGGTGCACAGGGCTTTAGTGAGCCTCTAAAAGGTGCCAAAATGCCACTGGCATAATATTACAGATTTAAGCGCTCCTCAGTGCATTATTCTAATACAGTTAGAGACCGGTTTTAGTGAGGCCATTGTTTCAGATCTGATCCCCAAGTAGACCAGGTCTCTTTTCTCTAATTTTATGGAGTAGATATAATTCCTTTATCTTGGACAGTCATCTTATAATATAGGCCCCTGGATCACAGAGGAGACCAAGGAGGTTATGTGAGCTCTGCCAAATCTGTCATCACTCCAGGGGAAAGTAAAATCAACATACGTGCTTTTTTTTTTTCCCCCATTTAGTTATTTATTTTTTGGCTGCGTTGGGTCTTCGTTGCTGCACATGGGCTTTCTCTAGTTGTGGTGAACAGGGGCTAGTCTTCATTGCTGTGCGCAGGCCTCTCATTGCGGTGGTTTCTCTTGTGGTAGAGCACGGGCTCCAGGTGCGCAGGCTTCAGTAGTTGTGGTGTGCGGGCTCAGCAGTTGTGGCTCGTGGGCTTTAGAGCACAGGCTCAGTAGCATTCGGGCTACGGTGGCGTAGTGGCGTAGTGGCGTACGGGCTTAGTTGCTCCACAGCATGTGGGATCTTCCTGGACCAGGGCTCAAACCTGTGTCCCCTGCATTGGCAGACAGATTCTTAACCATTGCACCACCAGGGAAATCCCAACATACATGCTTTTTTGATGGACAGTCAACAAAGTGGGATTACTGAGGAGTGATTCATTATGATTCTGTATGGAGAACAATCAACACCCTTAAATTAAAGGTATGAGTTAGTGCACCTACAAAACTGGTTTTTAAGAATGATCTAAGATTTACTTTAAGAAGCCTAGGTATCCTCTTAAATGGATAATACATTGACTAGAGGTTTTTTTTAGAGTATTCCTCATGCAGATTTTATTTCTACAACTTTTCCTTATTAAAACTATTTTTCAAAAGGCTTGAAATAAAGTGCCATGGAGTTTGATTAAAGGGTCATGCAAATGCAGGGAGTTTGTGTGTGATTTTTCTCTGGCATATGGTGTAAAAACTATTTCTCAAAACTGTGGATTTCATTTTTCCTCTCATATGTGGGAAGAAGGCACATGTTACCCAAACTTCATTCTATGCTGTCTTAATCTTTTTAAGATTAGTAAACAATGCTTAACTTAAACTTTTTCTGATGGTGAAAGTAATTCATGGTGATCATTGAAAATTTGGAAAATACTTATAGTGTAAAAAAAAAATTAAGACTGATCCCTTCCATTAATTAGGTTTTTGGTTGAACCACATATAGCAGAGACCTGATTTCACAGTGGCTTACGGAAGTTAGAATTTATTTCTCTCTCACATAACAATCCAGAGGTGTGTGGTCCAGGGCTGGTAAGGTAAGTCTCCTCCACAAGGTCATCCAGGTATCCAGTCTCCTTCTATCATACTGTTACATCATTCCAAGCATATTTTCCTTGCTTTATGGTCTAAAGTGGCTTCCTACCATAAGGACCTCACTATAACCAGTAGGAAGGGAGAAAGTTGGAAAGGGAACGGCATGACCCAGAAGTTGCACCCATCACTGCTGCAGCAATCCCCTTGAACTTTGTCACATGGCCACACACCTAGCAACAAGGGAGGCTGGGAAAAGCAGTTATTCTTGACATGTATGTGCCTAGCTTAGATTCTATCACAAGCATGGAAGAAGGGGAAAGCAGATACTGGGGCATATCTAGCAATTTCTGGTACTTCCATTTTCTATACAAAAGGGATAATACACTGTTAACATTTTGACATACGTTCTTCCAATCTTTTTTTCTAGAAAATATGTATCAGAAAGATATGTATAATATTTACTAGAAAATATTGTATGTGATACATTAGAATATTAAATATGAAAATGTATTCGAAAAATGCATATATATAATATATAGATATTAGAAAATTAGCTGAGGTCATACTCTCTATATAATTTTGTATTCTCTTTTCGTATAACTTTATTCCGTGTGTATTTTTCCTCATCATTTAAATTTTTTGTATTTATTGTTTCCAAGTTCCATTGTGTGGAAGTTTTCTGTTTTACCTAATGGGTTATGTTATTCATATTTAGGCTATTTCTAACACCTTGGTAATACTTCTTTGTCTATACTTTGCATTTTTTGGATCAAGTCAAGGAGTGACATCATCAAGACAATGGGTGAGAACATATTTGGGAACTTGATAAATATTGCCCAACTGCTTTCCAGAGAGATTGTGTTGATTTGTGCTCTCCCAAGAATGTATGAGCGTGCTGGACTCAGAGCTCCCTTCGAGGCTTATTTTGCAAGTCCCACTAATCATTGTTATCCCTAGGGTTTATTCTCTGAAAATAGGTTGTTTTCTGCCCTTGCCTTGTTTTTGTTTCCTTTGCTGTCATTAATCATGAGATAATGGTTTTCTAATAATGTTGGCTCATTTAAAAACATATGGTCCCGTATAGTCATCTGGGAATATAATCAGTTGGGCTGAGATTTTAGCACACGTGCCAGTCTTAGGCAATGGGAGACCTCTAGAGACACTGATGTTCATTTGGTCTCAGGACCCAACGTGAATTTGATTTCCACTCTCAGTCATAATGCTCTAGATGCTAAGTAACTCTTAGTTCTGAGACACAGCAAAATATGAATGGTAAAGCGTTCCCTGAGGCTTAGGCAAGTTCCCTTTGAGCTGGCTGCTGGATATCTTTTCAGAAGTAAAGACAGGAACTTTCTTAGATATGAACCACACTCACACAAGGCGGAATTAGGCCAACTCTGCCCAGCATCCTAAAGGTCATTAGTGGCTAAGGGTATAGGTGTTTCTACTTCTAAACAGCCTTCAGCTTTGGATGCTAACGATGTTTTTTAACCATTAACTTGTCCAATCTGTCCTCTTAAAGGGTTAGATATACACGAATGGAGCCCCACCCCTGTCCCTAACACCTGGAGAAAGAGTGTATCTGGCACTTTGGTC
>NW_006770037.1:171181-183864 GCF_000442215.2 Lipotes vexillifer
GTCCTGCTGGGAGCTAACCAAGTTAGGTCAGGAGGAAAGCATGTTCTTATTCATCTCAGCGGTACACAGACTCCGTCACCAAGAGCTGTGCTTGCCCTAGGTTCCCAAGCCGACTTGGTATTTTCATGTTTTCTTTCAGGTTAGGGAAGTTCACAAAGAAAGGGACTCCTATTTTCACAAATCTGTTTCTTCAAAGAAAAAGAGTTAACAAAATGTTTGTTTCTTGGCTCAGAAAGGTAAACCTGTGAGCCCCTCTGCCCCTTGAGCTATCCAGCCATCACCACCAAACCCTATTTACAGAAACATTTATTTGCTTGTTCAGCTTTTATGTATCATGTTATTTCTCTTTTTTTTTTAAAAAAAAAAAAAAAAAACCAAAACAATACATTCTCCACTCTGCTTTCTCAACAGCCAGATCTGCCAGTGAGCTTCAGGCTTTGGGAACTGAAGAGGTAAGAATTCTGAAATATTTTCTTCTAGGATCTTAAATCTAATCAGAACTTCAAGAGTTAAAGAAAAATCTTAAGCCTAGAGATGAAAGCATTTAACATGTGATGTTGATCAAAAAGAAGCATCCATAGTGT
The DNA here is from genome assembly GCF_000442215.2 of Lipotes vexillifer. Taxonomy (NCBI): domain Eukaryota; kingdom Metazoa; phylum Chordata; class Mammalia; order Artiodactyla; family Lipotidae; genus Lipotes; species Lipotes vexillifer. Next base: position 171,766 of record NW_006770037.1, read on the forward strand.
TTAGCAATATTGACATGACTTTAGGATTTAAAGGAAAAAAAATGGCTCTCCTTAATGATAGTTAAAAATCAGGTTTCTCACTCAGATTTCACCCATTTTCTTCTAAAAACCTGAGTTTGGAAGCCTTTGAGGTCACTGCTTTAACAAAATGTGTCTCTATGGCACTGAACATGATTAATTGGTGGCAGCCATTGAGGATAGTGAAAGACAGATGTCAGAGTAGATTAGCCCAGAGAAGTGTAAACCCTGTTCTTAACGGATTGGTTGTAGGCATTATAAGGGCTTTTTCAGCAGCAACAACAGTCACAATAAAAGGTCAATTTAATACTGGTGGGGTTTCTTCTTGAAGAAACTGACTTGGCTTTTGAAACTGAGTAAAGCCATTTGAATCTAGCTGTAGACTTGAAAGGTCACCATATTGCTGAGACAGGTGATAATGTGTTTTCTCTCCCCAACCGAGATGCAGTTTCCTTTAGTCCTGACATGGACTTCGCCCCATTTTATTTTATTTATTTATTTATAAATTTATTTATTTATTTTTTGGCTGCGTTGGGTCTTCGTTGCTGCGCATGAGCTTTCTCTAGTTGTGGCTAGTGGGAGCTACTTTTCGTTGTGGTGCATGGGCTTCTCATTGTGGTGGCTTCTCTTGTTGTGGAGCATAGGCTCTAGGCATGTGGGCTTCAGTAGTTGTGGCATGAGGGCTCAGTAGTTGTGGCTCGCGGGTTCTAGAGTGCAGGCTCAGTGATTGTGGCGTGTGGGCTTAGTTGCTCCATGGTGTGTGGGATCTTCCCAGACCAGGGCTCGAACCCATGTCTCCTGCATTGGCAGGCAGATTCTTAACCACTGCACCACCAGGGAAGTCCTCCCCCCCCCCATTTTAAAATTAACTTCATTCTGATAAATTTCAGGCATATACCAAATAGATAGGATAATATAATGAACTTCTATATCCCTATCACGCAGTTTTAACAATTATAACTCATGACCAGTATTGTTTCATCTATACCTCCACCCCTTCTCTTCTTTTCCCATTGGAGCGTTGGATTATATGATGATGGCTTGAATTTGGCTGTTGGATTTTTAATTGTTTATACAACTATTTAGTGGCTACAGCAAAATGCAAATAAAAAATAAAACCTGCTTTTAACCTAACTTACTTTGCTGAAGCTAGCCATTTACCCATGTACTCATTCATCCAATATTTAGTATTTACTAGTATCAAAACCTTCTTAGGAGAAAAAATAGAGAAAAACTAATGGAAGGGAGGCCAGTAGATGTCTTGGATTTGCAAATGATGGGCTGGATATGGGAGAACTGATGAAATTGCTGATTGAAGATGAAGGAGAGGAGGACATTTAGAAAAACTCCCCAGTTTCCCTTTTGGGAAATTCAGTGAGTGATGATAACTGGGCTACAGATACAGGAAGAGAGGAACAGATTCAAATCTGTAGAGTGGCCACATCCAGACGTATATGTCCAGTAGACTGCTCACGGATGGTACAGAGCAGTGATTCTCAGTCCTGGGTGCACATCAGAATCTCCAGGGAAGTGTTTGAAAACACTGATATGTAAACCCCACCCAGACCACTTGAGTCAGAATCCCTTGGGGAGGGGTCCGAACATCTGTAGTTTATAAGATCTCCCCAGGTGATTACAATGTGTAGTCACAATTGAGAATCTCTGGTCTAGAGCTTATTAGAAGGAAGGCCTGTGTGTATGTGTGCTTTTAATGCCATGTATAGCTTTTACGACCCCATAATGAGGTTCTTTTGGAGTTAAGTACTTAATATCTTTCAGGTGAGGGCTAAGCCATCCCTACACTCTACCAAATATTATTAATAATGAAGCCTTTTAAAATAAGTTTTTCATGTTCTCTGTCTGATGTTGGTGTTGATTTCTTTCATACTAATCACTGTATTTAAATGTTTCAAATCAATCCAAGCAGAGTTTCTCGGTGCGGGTTGCTGACACGTTGAATGGGGCAATTCTTCCTTGTATTCTTTGGTATCCCTGTCCTTGGCTCACAAAAGGCCAGTGGCATCTTCCAGCCGTTGTGGTATCCAGAGTGCCCTAAGGAGACATTGAGAACTACTGTGTCGTTACACACCTTTAAAGAGGTTGTTTGTCATTTTACTCTTACCTACAAGCATTTTTGCTTCATGCAAAATTACTGGTTTCAGTTATGCAAAGTAGTTCCTTATGTAAGTGGTCTCTGTGCTAACAAACTAAAGAAAGAAACTAAACAAAATAGACATGTAAAAGGAAATATTGTTTTGCACTGTTGGAGGGATTTTGAGCATATTTGTTCTAGTACCAAATCTATTTTTTATGTCTGTACAGAGAAGCAAATTAAACACTAGGCAAGAAATGGTCAAATATTGAGATTTAAAGCAAAATACTACTAAGGCATTATGCAAATTGAACAGCAGTGATGAAGGATGTATTCCTTTCTTGTTTGCTGCTGTAACAAATTGTAACAAACTTGGTGGATTAAAACAAATCCACCAAGTACAAATATGTTATCTTACAGTTCTGCAAGTTAGGTTCTGTAGAGATCTCACTGGCCTAAAGGCAAAGTACTGACAGAGCTGTGTTCCTTTCTGGAGGCTCTAGGGAAGAATTCTAGAGTCCCCTTTCCTCCGTTTTCAAAGCCAACAGCCTTCCATCTCCATATGTCTTTCCACCATATTCATTCCTCTGAACTGAGCCAGGAAATGTTCTTTGACTTTAAGGACCCATATGATAAGATTTGGCACACCTAGATAATACAAGATACACTCCCCATTCCAAGGTCCTTAATTTAATCATATCTTCAAAGTCCCTTTTTCCACGTAAGTTTATATATTCACAGGTTCCAGGGATTAGGGCATGGACCTATTTGGGGGCTATTATTCTGCCTACTACAAAGTAAAAGAGATTAATTGTTCAGAAAGGTAGAAATGCCTCAGGTAGCAGAGATAGGATTATCTTACCTTTCATTGTATAGGGTTGAGAAGGTTTAGGGTTCCCAAGTTGATGAAGCAAGTTCTTGTCTTGACTCTGCAAAACCTGTTTGTAAATACAGGGACTGAAGGCTTTTAGTTTTCTTGGAGTATTTGGCATTGGATCAAGTGGACAGGTTGAAGTCCAAAGGCTCCTTCCTTGGCCAGACTTTCTGGTACTATGGGTGTGGCCTCTAGACAGCGTGCTGCTTTTGGCATTTCTCCAACTCTGGAGAGTTTGCCTACAGTGTGCAGGTTCCAAGGTCTTTGAATGGCACCAAAGAAATGTGAGATTTTTATTTTATGCTGTTATGTCTGCCTGTCACATTGTGCTTTATTTATTAGGCTCTAACATGTGGAATTTGGAGGGAAAAATAACATAATATTTTAGAACCTTACTGTAGTGGTATTTATTATAGCTAATTTCTAAGTATGGTTTAATTTCCACTATACATTAGGTAAGTCATCCCCACAAAGTAAGAAACCATTGCTCACCTAGTGAATGAAATGTATCACTGCATTATTTTTTAAAAAACCATCTCCAGGATAGAATATAGCCAGAATTTTTAAAAATTTTATTTATATTTTATTTATTTATTTTTGACTGCGTTGGGTCTTTGTTGCTGTGCACGGGCTTTCTCTAGTTGCGGCGAGCAGGGGCTACTCTTCGTTGTGGTGTGCAGGCTTCTCATTGTGGTGGCTTCTCTTGTGGTGGAGCATGGGCTTTAGGCGCACGGGCTTCAGTAGTTGTGGCACACGGGCTCAGTAGTTGCGGCTCGTGGGCTCTAGAACGCAGGCTCAGTAATTGTGGCGCACGGGCTTAGTTGCTCCGCGGCATGTGGGGTCTTCCCAGACCAGGGCTCGAACCCGTGTCCCCTGCATTGGCAAGCGGATTCTCAACCACTGTGCCACCAGGGAGGTCCCTAGCCAGAAATTTTTGATGGAGATTTTAAATGTTGCAGCTATTTTTGTAGCGAGTCCCTTTTTTATCCACGTCAAGACAGGTCAGCAATACAGATCTGAAGGCCAAACTTAGGGCTAGCTGTAGAGTAATGAACCATCCTGATTTGTCCAAGACTGGGGGGTTACTTGGGACTTGGGAGCTTCAGTGCTAAAACTCCTGGAGTTCTGGGCGCCTAGCTGTCTAAAAACAGCTCTAGTGGAGAGTGACTGTCATGCCGATGAATTGTGAAAATAGAAAATAGAAAATCTGATTGAATGAAATAGAAAATCTGATTGAATGAAATAATGACAGTAACCTCCAGGGTTTGGGCTGAGGATAAGGGTGAATCTAACTCTGGAAAAATCTGTATCCACATATACATGTTTGCCCAAAACCAACTCAGAAGAACCAGCAACGTTTATAAAGTGTTATTAGATTTCATGGCCCACTCTTTTAATTCCCCAGTGTTACTGGCATCTCTGATGATCACAGCTTTAATAGCTTTCTTATTGAGGTGACCACAGAACCTCATTGAATCTTTTTCAGCATGTCAGCATGTATGGAAATTACAAGTTTGCCAGAGCAGCATGGTGCTCTCTTAGCTCGAATCCTGCCTTTTGTATAACAGAATTGAACTTTCCCCTCCTAAGAGACAGCACAGAATGTTCAAGAATAGATAAGTATTAGGAAGACTATCTTGATGCCCAAGGGGAGGGGATTGGAGGGGATCATGTCTTGGAGTCTTATCCAGCTCTAAGACGTTGGTGCTCTCTGACTCCCAGTGGTAGAACATGAGCTACTTACCCTGATGTAAGTAAGTGGCTGCATCTGGGTGAAGATTCTTACTCAGCCCTTCCTCCATGCTTCCATACGCTCTGCCCTGCCCTCCCCTCACCCACAGCAAAGCCAGACTAGGAAAACAGGAATACAGAAGGAGCCTCATTTCTTACATTTCTGTGAGCTTCATTTGGAGATTTTTATTCTCTAAGCCACTGGGACAAAGAGATTGTAAGTGTACTCGGAAGGGCAGTGCATTAGCTTCCCTAGAATAGGCTTTGACTTTGAGGAGCTGGCAATATATATATATATATATATATATATATATATATATACTGTTGTGGCCTCTCCCGTTGTGCAGCACAAGCTCCGGACACGCAGGCTCAGCGGCCATGGCTCACGGGCCCAGCCGCTACGCGGCATGTGGGATCTTCCCCAACCGGGGCACGAACCCGTGTCCCCTGCATCGGCAGGCGGACTCTCAGCCACTGCGCCACCAGGGAAGCCCCTATATATATATATATTTTTTAATGTTTGTTTACTGTCTTCTAAACTGTTCTAATTGGTAGGTACAAGGAATTCTCTTTCAGTTCTTTTTTTTTTTTCTTCCAAAAAAAAGATTGAACACTATCAGTCTTGGAGGTAAGATCTGGGTTTCTGATGAGGATAGGGCTTGGATAGATTGTGAGTTATTCTGATATCCTTGTCAGTCCCTTTTTGGGGTTCCTTCCTTCTAAGACTCTCAATCCTGCCTGGTTTCATTTTGTTAAGACTAGCCTCCTTTCAGCTTTGAACCTCAGCTGGTTTTTTTGTGAATCAAACAAGCTCCAGAAGAAATGAAAGGAGATGAAATCCTTATGCTGTTGTTTAAACTCAGATTCTTTTATTCCTTTCCAAAGAGAAATTACAGAGTAAATGTAAATAGGAGATCCAAATGATCCAAGCCACTCTGGTGCAGGGTTTCTTTGGGGGTAATAGAAATGTCTTGGAACTAAATAGGGATGATGGCTACGTGACATCGTAAATGTACTAAATGCTGTTGAATTGTACACTTTAAAGTGGTTAATGATTAATTTCATGTTTTGTGAATTTTACCTCAAAAAAAAAATGTTGAACTTCAAAAGGAAGAAAAAAAAAGACTGTTTCTCCCTATCTTCAAATTCTGGAGGAAGTCTAATCCATTTTAATACACTCATGTTTTTAAATTTCTAGACCAAAATTGTTGTTCATCCTGTCCCATTACTGGGAGAAGATATTTGGACTTAAAAGTGTCTGCCAGGCAGAACCAATCAGGAAATTCATAGAGTTAAGACACTAGTTGTTAGTATTAAGATGCATAGTTTTTGTTACTGGATTATAAACTGGCCTATAATTTGCAAAGCTGATTGCAATAAAAATTTTTTTTTAAGTTTAACGATTTAAAACACGGTACTTTTTTCCACCTCTCATGGGATAGAAGTTATATCAACTAGGTTAGAAAGTTTTTTAATATCCTATAGTAGCAGACTGCAATTGGGTATGACAAAACAGGAAGAGTACAGATGTGGTAACTTTAATGAAATGTGAGCATGGTAAAAAATTTCATATATAGAAATGTCTTTTATTAAAATATCTCCTTGGACATTCCCAAGGGCTACCACCTGATCAAAGTCTGGCGGGCACTTATTTTAAGGGATGACTGCATAGGGTTTCACACATAATCATTGGTTTGATGGTGAAACTTTAAGGTTTGTAATTACTTCTAGATTTAGAGACAACTTTTTTGGCCTTTTGCAGAGATGTAACTAGGCAACCAGTATAGCACTTAACTGGTGCACAGCATCCAAACTTCATAGCCATTGCATCATTTTTTAAATGCTGTTTAAATCTGTCTTTTAGCTTTGGCATATGCTGCCATGTAACCTTTAATTTCTTAGAAAATATCGTGCAAAGCCCCAGCTGTAAGATAGAATGGTTCCTAGAACCCCAGCACACTCTGTCTGATGTTAATCAATGTGCTTACAAGAACAGCGGTAATAGAGTTGAGAAGTAGCCAGATGTACTGTGTTTTATAATTGGGCGTTAAGAAAGTAGGTTTCAGTCTTGGTGTGTGAAGGTGTAAGAGTTTAAAACCATATCCTCAGCAGGTGGTAATAAGCATTTCTCACAATGTGATTAATGGAAAATGTACATTCACAGAGATGCAAGGTGGCCTTTATTCTAGTGAAGTTGATTTTACTTTGCTGGATAGGTGGTAACTAGAAATACCTACTTTGATTAATAAGCCAGAATGTATTGAAAGCTTTTTAAGTGTCAGACACTATTCTAGGTATATACTATATTCCTTTTCTGTGGTAACTAAGCTTTTAATTTTTTAATTAGTTTTTTTGATTATGAAAGGAATGTATATGTGAGATTTTTTAAAATTCAAGTAGTAGACACAGGAATAAATGAAAAAGAGAAGTTTCTTTCCAAACATCAACTCCTAGCCCACTCCCTAGAGATAACCACTGTTAATAGTATTTTGTGTGTCCTCCAGAAATTTTCCATCTCCTGGTTAATCTGTATTGAAATGTGAGTATGATGAGTGCCATTAAACCGTCTGTTCGTAAATTTCTCTTCTGGACCAAATCTCTTCATTTTGATACACCATTTGATGCTGTTTTTTGAAATGTGCTTTTTTAAAACTGAAAGAGTAAAAATGTCAGAACCAAAGTGATGCCAACAGAGGGCTGGTGGTAGGGAGGGTGACAACTGAAGGCTGTTACTGTGAATTCTAGCCTCTGTAAGATTTACATACAGAATGTAAGTAATAAACCTTAAGGTAGTTCTTCATCATTTTCAAAGTCATCTGGGGTACGTTATCTCCCTTCATCCTTTTGATGACCCTGTGACGCAGAAGTTGTTTATTTTACAAAGGAGGAAGCTGTGGTTCCCAGAGGTTAGGTAACTTGCCCATGAACACAGCTGATGAGTGACAGGATTGGGACGAGAATCGAGTCTTTTCCAAGTTTTAGCCTTGAACCAGACCACGCTGGCAACCATGAGGAAGAGAGGGGCTCGGTGACACCATTGTGGTCCCTGTAGTGGGAGGCTGGAAGTGAAGGGGAGGCTTGCAGTCCGAAGATCCAGTTAGAAGTTGTTCTGACTCTGCTCCTTGGGCAAGTTGTTTAATGCAGTCCGTATGCCCTCCTCACAGTTTCCTCACTGGCCACGTCTATTCCTGTTCTGCTTGTTTGGGTGGTACTGGCCAGAGGGTTGGGGACTTGACTCAAGCTGGGGATGCCATTGTATTTCATCACCATGCTACAGGAGTTGGTTTGAAGGGTGGGCATGCAACCCAGCAAGGGCCAATAGATTCTTTCTCTGGAATTTTCCAACTCAAGTTGAGGGAGGAGAGGTCCCATCCTTTCTAGTCTCTAGGTAGTAAGACTCACGTTTCAGTCTGTTGAGAGAGTAAAGTCTGACGCACAAAGGGGGAGCAAAAGAGAGAGAGAGACAGAACGATAAAGGGAAGGAAAGAGATAGCCCAGTGGGAATTGGAGTCCATCAATCCAGTTGATGTGAGCCAATATATTCCCATTTTTTACCTAACCTAAGTTGCTACTAAAGGAATCCTGTGTGATATCTTTGGGCCTTAGTTTCCTCATCTGTAAAATGGGGGTTTTAATATTTTCCCTGAAGTACCATATATCTGAACTACTGTAAAGATGAGCTGAGATAATGAATAGGAAAGTACTTTGTACATTGTAAAACACTGTACAAATGCAAGATGGTATTATTCATTAATATGTTGTACTGAACTAGGAAAAGTTGAAAGAATGAAACTACCACTCATTTGGAAAATAGGAAGTGAGAGCTTTGCAAGAGCCATCTGGTATTGTGCCGAAGTAAATGAAAGCTGCCAGAGTTCCCAGATTTTCTTTGGGTATCCCCTTTCATATACTCTTAAGTTCTAATAGATACCCATCATCAATACAGGGATAGATCTTACCTCACTGGCTCAGGTTAATTCAATGAGTTTCTTTTTTCTATCTCCTGTCCTAATCTATGGTAAACATACACACAATAACACAAACCAAACAAAAAATAAACACATCATATTAATATTTCAACATTTTAGCTTTTTCGCTTAAAAGAACTTTACAGATTTATAAATGACATTTTGGCATCATCAAAGAAAATCAACCTTAAAGTGGCTATTCTATTTTGAATACTCCTTTTGGGAATGATATAGTTGAGGCGCTTCTTGGGATGGGAGGTTAGCTATTTTGGCCTTAGATAGGATCAAAATCCATCTTTTACCTTAAGGGACTTACATCTTTGATATATAAACTCTAAGTAATCAAAATCTACTTGAAATTATATCTTGTGCATGACACAGGAAGCATCACTTCACTTCTACAGCATTTTTCACTATATATGATAATATCTCTCAGTGAGAGAAAACAGATGGCACAGAACAAATTTGTTCTCTTTCTTAGATTTGCCATTTAGGCAGTTTTTATTGTAGCAAACATATCTTTCTTTAAATTTGATCATTAAAGCCAAGAAAAAAAGTGGTTTAAAGTCTCAATCTAAGTAGGATAGCATGTGCAAAAAGGTCAAAGTCACCATGGAAACATGGTCTGTAAACATAAAGAAGCATGATATAGCAACCTGAATGTCTTACATGTCTCACATTTTAAAATCTGAGAAATATATCCACCACTTTCACTGTTCTTGCAAATCTAAACCTTTGCCTTACAAAATCACCGAGGCAGGAAGGTCGAATCAGTGATGTTTGACCACCCTACTCCACACCTCACCTAGCCATTGTTTATCTTTGTCTGGGCTTGATATCAACCCCATGAATGTCAGTGTTTTCATATAAATTGAGGACTTGGAATAAGTTCATTTTCTGAATAAGCATGCTCTTAACCCTCAGAAAATGTCAACTGTACTGAAAACAGTTGGCATCCTCAAATCAATTAGGAGAGCTTAATACAGAGAATATTTACAAGGACATGAGCAGAATATAGGGAAACTGCAAGGGAGAGTGTACTTTTTCAGGGCCCCTTTACCACTGGTAGACTGGAAAGGATGAGAGCTGGGAGAGAAGAACCCTTCTGAGTGGAGCTGTGACCTCCAGGAAAGGGCTGTAGCCAGCTTATGACCCTGCAGGCAGGGATGCCAGGAAACAAATACCCTGAAATGTTTCTCTTTCCTTCTATCTGCTTATGCTCCCCATTGACCAAACCTAACTGGAAGACAGCAAGGAAGCCTGCCTCTGAGTCTGTAGTTCAGTCTCCTAGGGTGTAGAGCCGGGTAGAACAGGATGGAGAACGGGTCTGGAGGGGCATATGAAAGGTATCCGGCACAGTTAACATTCATTGTGAAAGTCTTGCATGAAAGAAATAGTACTCCTTTCTCTCCCAAATCTAGCTGTCTTGTCAAAAAGAAAAAAATTGTTTTAACCAACTTTCACTTTTTCATTCATTGTATTTAATCAAGTTCATGGTCCATATTCAAATGGACCCAAATGCGATTGGTAGCATTTGGAGAACATTCCCTTGTTTGTGTGATGAAGCACGATCTGGAGGAGGTACAGAGGTGACGAAACCACCCTCGTGCTTGTGCTGCTCAGACTTGGATGAACCTCGACTTGGAGCTCAAGTTTAGGGGAAGGGGTGGTAAGAAGTAATTAGATACCTCAGAGCAACTCTGAATAGTCCACATTTGTGGGCCTCCCATAATCAAAGGAGTGACTGTTGTCCCAGAGAAGTACAATGTCCACTTCTGGTGGGTTGAGTAGCCAGTTTTTGGTTTTGTCCAGCTTGCTTTTCATCTCAGACGAATTATTTTCACTCCTTTGACCTAGGGACCAGGATTACTTGCCTTGATCTAATCCAGATTAACTACTCTGATCCACTGAGAATGAATCAATCAACTGAATTGGTTAAATCCCCATAATTAGAGAGGTATTTGTGGCAACATAAAATGATAGGCAAAAGAAAACAAACTTGGAATACCACCCTAAAGCATAAACTTCTGTGGACCAGAAAATTCCCTGACTTGGGAAATGCTGGGACCCAAGGATTCCAGAACAAAGAGTTGGGTCTATAACAGAAACAGTGAGAGGCAGTGTGGTGTAGTGAAAAGGGCATGGACTTTGAGATCTCAGCCTGGTACTGACTGTGACCATCTTGGCAAATTTTTGTGCTTTCTCAATCTCAAATTTCCTTGTGTGTAAAATGAGAGTAATTTAACTTGTTACAAAATTAACTGAAACCATATATGCAAAATAAAGGCAGTGTTTTCCACATATTCAAACACTTTTTCGGGGGGGAGATATACTTACTTTTTAAAAAACAGTGTTCCTTTACAGCTCTATTGAGATATAATTGACATAAAATATAATGGACATACAATAAATGATATGTATATGAAGTTGATGAATATTGGCTGCATACATCCATGAAAGCATAGCCACAATCAAAACAATGAACAAACCCATCCAAAAGTTTCCTCATGCCCAGTAACAATCTCTTCTTTCCCTTTCCCATCTTCAGACAACCAGTGATCTGCTTTCTGTCACTCTAGAAGAGTTTGCATTTTCTAGGGTTTTATGTAAATGCAGTTATATATTATGTATTCACTTTTGTCTGGCCTCTTTTGCTCAGCAGAATTACATGGAGATGCATCCATGTTGTATGTATCAATATGTTATTCCTTTTATTACTGAGTAGTATTCTAGAATATTGGTGTGCCACAATTTGTTTATCTGCTCACCTATTGAAGGATATTACTCAATTATGTTTTAATTCTGTTTCCCTTCTTCTTCCCTCACTAATAGTATAAGAAAAAACATTTCTTATCCATGTTACCACAGCTGATGTTTCTAGTAACAATCTCCAGGAATAGCGTGGTTTACAAGAATGGGGTATAAATGCAGGTATCACAGTAATTGTCTCTTAGTCCGGGGCTTAGGTTGAGTTTCTGAGCTGAAGGCCATTTCCTTCTGCTTTCTAGACTTTCTTTTGTCCTTTATCATTAATTATCAAGCCAGATGCCCATCGACTGACGAATGGATAAAATTATGGTATATCTATACAATGGAATATTATTTGCCATAGAAAGGAAGTACTGATTCAATACTACAATATGGATGAACCTTGAAAACTTTATGCTAAGTGAAAGAAACCAGGCACAACAGGCTATGTGATATATGGTTCCATTTATTGAAATGTCCAGAACAGGAAAATCCATAGAAACAGGGAGTAGATTTATGGTTGCAGGAGCTGGGCGGAGTGGGGAGGGGAAAATGGGGAGTGACTGCTAAAAACTATGGATTTTCTTTTTGGGGTGATGAAAGTACTCTGGAATTCAATAATGGTGATGGATGCACAATTTTTTTTTTTTTTTTTTTTTTTTTTTTTT
>NW_006770037.1:183931-188239 GCF_000442215.2 Lipotes vexillifer
CGCAGGCTCAGCGGCCATGGCTCACGGGCCCAGCCGCTCCGCGGCATGTGGGATCCTCCCAGACTGGGGCACGAAGCTGTGCCCCCATGCATCGGCAGGCGGACTCTCAACCACTGCGCCACCAGGGAAGCCCCTGGATGCACAATTTTGAATTTTCTAAAAATCACTGAATTGTGTATACTTTAAATGGATAGAATTTTATGTGCATTATATTTCAATAAAGCTCATATTTAAAAAAGCAATCTGTGCAACTTTGCTTAGGGAAAAGTATTCAAGAACAGCAATTACTTTAATTTCCCATTTTTCATTTGCTAAAGAGAAAACTTAGAGCTGTTTACCTCGTTGATTATGCTGCACCTGCATTTCCAGGTCATGAGCACAAAATGGAACTTTCTAGCAGGAGGAAGTAAAAACGAACTCATATTTGGGGAGGTAGTTTGGCATCATATTTTTTTGGTTTACTTGAGACGATGAAGGGCCTGTAGCCACTTTGACTTTTTTGTCCCTTCCTTTCCTTTTAAAAATAATGTGCACTCAGATTGTCTAATCCCTCTTTCCTCTAGCCTTAGTTAACCAGCTACAGGATATCCTGTCAGTAAAGCATCTTAGCTAAATCAGATTATTTACCAAACTCCTAACAGCAGTAGACAGAACAGAGTAAAGTAGACGTCCAAATATTCAAAATAATCCTTGGGAAAGGAAAGAAGCCAGTAGCTTAGAATTAGTAGTGATTCAGTTAGAAGAACAGCTTTGGTTTCCAACAGCTGTGGAGGATGAGAGTAAGGACAGACTTCCTCCCTTTCTAATTTTCTTCCTTCACCTGGTGAAACACTGCCTTATATAGAAGGCTTTTAGCTGCTCCACTGCAGTGAATCAGGACCAACATTGTAATATCTGGAAACAGAGCTCCATCTGGTCTACCCCCAATAAATCAGTTTTTCCTAGGTACTCACAATTTGTAGCCGAGAAAAAGCATTTTTTCCCCCTGCCTTTGAAAATCTTACCAGCCAAGGTTTGAGTTTTGGTGTCATTTAGTTTAAATCATAAAGTGGATGAAAAGGATAACCCAGGGTGAAAGTAAAACCCATGTAACTCTACCCAGAAATGTTACATTTGTTTTGTGCTGCAACTTAACAAATACAGTTTTCCCAAGGTGACTTGAAAAATGTTTTGTCAGTGTGTGTGTTCATCTTGGATTTTTCTGTTATACTCTCTCCGGCTTCTGGTACACTACAAAAAAATTGCATGGGAGAAATTTCCACTTTACCCTGGCCCTGGAAGAACATGGCTTCCAGGGTTGCTCCTTTGAGTATTACTCTAAAATATCTCCATTCATTTATATATTAAGCACTTACAATGCAAAGCATACCTGCAAGATGGTTGAGTGACTTCTCCAGTACTAGGATAGGCTTTGTAGGCACGAGCAGGCATTGCCCTAGATTCTTTCTGTGTGTGCACACGTGTGTGTGGGTGAAACATACCATACATCCAAAGAATATATGCATGTATACACACATATACACATTAAAGACTGCTAGTAAAACAAACATACATACATTCCCTGTCTTTTTTCCCTCTAGCTTTATTGATGAGTACCACTTTTTTTTAGTATTTATTTTATTTATTGATTGATTTAAAAAACGTTTTTAATTTTTGGCCGCGATGGGCCTTAATTCTGGCACTCGGGATATTCGTTGCAGTGCGTGGACTTCTCTCCAGTTGTGGCATGCTGGCTTTCTCTCTCTAGTTGAGGTGCACGGGCTTAGGTGCCCAGCAGCATGTGGAATCTTAGTTCCCCGACCAGGGATATAACCTGCATCCCCTGCACTGGAAGGCGGGCGGATTCCTTACCACTGGACCACTGGGGAAGCCCCTTGATGAGTACCACTTTTAAAGACTCCTGTTTGCTTCTCCCAGACCCCTTCCTCCTTTCTGCCGCTTCCTAGAAAGCTGTAATCTGACTTTTTGTCATTTCCCTGCTTTTTCTTAAATTGTTTAGTGTCACCTCTTTTGGAAATGGAATCATACTTTATCTCTGGCTTAGATTTTTACCCAACATTTTATTTTGAGATTATCTGGGTGGATGTGTGCAGCTAAAGTTCACTCATTTTCACTGCTGTCTAGTATTAACTAGTACATCAGTATTCTTTTTCCTCTTCGTGAAATATACCATACTTTATTTATCCATTCTACCCATTTGGGGCATTTGGGTTGCTTCGAGCTTTTTGCTCTCGTGAAAATGCTGCACAGTACACTCTGTACATGTGTCCTAGTCCTATCGAGGAGTTTTTCTAGGACATATACTTTGGCATTCAGTTGCTAGGTCATAGAATATGCAATGCTCAACTTTATTAGGTAATGCCAAGTTGTTTGAAAGTGATGACATCAATTTACTCTTCATTAGCAGTGTAAAAGTGGGCCTCTTGCTGCACCTGTCAATACTTAATGTTCTCTGAATCTTTGTTTTTCCTAATCTTACTGCAAATTCTGAACTTTGTTTTAGGTGACAAATAATTGGTTGGGTTTTTATTTTGAACCATCTTGTTGAAAGAGACAAGGAAATAAATTGGTTTTTGTTCACTACATTCGGTAAAGTTAAATGGACCATTGTTATAGATGCTGCCCCTAGATATATTTTCAGGTAATAGCCAGACTGAGAGTCTTGTTTCTTTTCTATTTTTTCTTTACATTTTTATTTATTAGATATGTTTAATTCACAAAATTTTTAACAAGTAAAACAGTGCAACGATGTATGAAGTTCGTTCCTCCTTTCCTCCCTTACCCACCCCCCCCCAAGCAGGTTACCAGTGTTAATGCTTGCGGTGTATCATTCTACATTTTTTTCATGCTCATAAATATGTAAAAATTTATGTTATACTGTGATTTATGAGACTGCCATTTTATTAGATCAAAAAGAGTTGAATATCAGCAATTTTGTACAGTTCAATCACACATATCCTATCTGTGAGGATTTTTCAAATGTAAGCGTTCCCATGCAGCTATGTTTTCATGATAAATGTCACAGACATTCACCCAGCTCATAGGTTTGGCTCTAACTCACTCATGTTAATGATTGCATTGTGTTCACTCCACTGACCCCTGTGGAGAGAAATTAACATTGTCTCCCTTGGTTGTGCTTGTGTTTCCTGTAACTAACCTCCCCTTATATACCAGTGCTTCACTCTGGTTGAATCCCAAAAGTGGGGAAGGGGAGGGGACAGAGGGTTGAGTCAAAGGACACATGCATCTCAAATTTTAAAGTATGTTGCCAGATTCCTTTCCAAAAACGTACCAGTTCAGGCTTCCATTAGCAAGTGTGAGACGGCTTGTTTTCTATGTTGTAGTCATTATTGAGTATTGTTACTCTACTAGGTGAAAAATGGTATATTTTTTCATTTATATTCCCTTGAATTTTGGTGAGATTGAGCATATTTTCACGTTTTATTGTTCTTTTGCATTTCTTCTGTGAATTGTTTTCATATCCTTTTCTCATGCCTCTTGAAGGTGATTTGACGCCTCAATTTGCAGGGAGCTCTTAGTTTATTAGTGATAGTAATACTTTGTTTGTTCTACATGATGCAGTTATATATTTCCCAGTCTACTATTTGTCTTTGATTTTGTTTATATTCTCTTTTGCCATACAAACATTTTTTTAATATTGGGCTGGCCAAAAAGTTCATTCGGGTTTTTCTGTAAGGTATGAACTTTTGGGCCAACCCAATATTTAGTCACATATATCTATCTTTTCCTTTATGGTTTCTCTCTTAGGAAGGCTTCATCTATCCAAGCCAGTATCCTTTTAACTCTTCTAATATTTTGATTGATTTATTTAAAAAATAGATATATTAAATTCATCTAGAATATATTTTGTATATGGTATGAGATATGAATGTAAATTTATGTTCTTTCAAATGTATAACCAGTTTGATGACACCATTTACTTTATCTGTGAATTGAGATGCTGCCTTAGTCATATATTGTTCCACATATACTTCTATCAATTTCTATACCTTGTATTATATTTCCTGAGTCTATTTTCTATTCCTGTATCAATATGATACTATCTTGATTATAGTAGTTATAGATTAGGTTTTAGTATATAGAAAAGCAACTGAGTCCCATTTTACTCTTCTTTTAAAATATTTCTTGGTGTTATTTGGCATTTTTTCCCAATAAATTTTAGACTCATTTTGTTACAATCTAAAATCTCAGTGGAGATTCTGATTAAAACTGCATTAAAATTATATATTAGGGCTTCCCTGGTGGCGCAGTGGTTGAGAGTCCGCCTGCCGATGCAGGGGACACAGG
>NW_006770037.1:188441-203462 GCF_000442215.2 Lipotes vexillifer
AAAAAAAAAAAAAAAAAAAAAAAAAAAATTATATATTAATTTGGAAAGGATCAACTTGTTTTACATTCAGTTTTTTCCATCCAGGAAGTCTCTCTGTTCAGGTCTTCTTTTATATCTTTTAAAAACACTTTATAATGGTTTTCAATAAATACTGAGCTTTCTTTTAAAATGTATTCCTCAGTATATAAGAGTTTTTGTTTCCTTTCGGAACTGGAAATTTGGTTAACTGGCTAGATAAAAGATAAATATAAATAGCTTTCCTTCTCTTATGGGTAAAACTTGTTCTCAGGCTAAAATGCAGAAGAGTCCCTAGGTCCCGTCCCCCGGGACAGATGTGATAAGCTGACTTAAAGACTGTTAAAGAAGAGCTTTGTGGGGCTTCCCTGGTGGCGCAGTGGTTAAGAGTCTGCCTGCCAATACAGGGGACACGGGTTCAATCCCTGGCCCAGGAAGATCCCATATGCTGCAGAACAACTAAGCTTGTGTGCCACAACTACTGAGCCTGCGCTCTAGAGCCCATGAGCCACAACTACTGAGCACATGTGCCACAACTACTGAAGCCCGTGCGCCTAGAGCCCATGCTCTGCAACAAGAGAACCCATGACAATGTGAAGCCCGTGCACTGCAACGAAGAGTAGCCCCTGCTCGCCACAGCTAGAGAAAGACTGCACATAGCCATGAAGCCCCAACATGGCCAAAAAAAAAAAAAGCTCTGTGCTACTTGACCTCATTCCAACTTTGCTAACGCGGGGCAGGCGAAGGCTGCGCTCTGAGCTTTGTGTCGTTAGTCATGTCATTTCTTCTCTTAGTTCTGGATTAGACATGACTTATTTAAAGGTGGGATCTTAGAAGAAACTAATTACTATATTTACATTTCAGTTTTCTTTGAAGCATAATTTTATCTGTTTGTATAGAGGCTTATTTGAAGATAAAACTTCAAGATATGAAATAGATGAGGAGTATTACTTATTGGGTAATGATTTATCATCCGTTTAAAAAATATCTATGGTGCTCCGGTATTTACTTTTTAAGACTAGAATTTACAAGTAGAAATATTTTTACCTCTTGGAAACCAATAGCCTAAGTAGCAGTGTAGACAGCCTTCTTCATATTAAACCCGTTAAAATGCCAATGAAAATGTCTCAAACATCTTTAATAGCATAACCTCAGTATTCAAAAAACAAATCAAAGAAGAATTTTCAAAATAACCCAACTAAATTTTAAATGTTGCAATTCCAAAGAACAAAATTACAAAAGAACAATAAACTTTAAAATTGTCTGATACAGAACAACCCAAAAGTCTCAGAGTTCAAAAAATGTCTCAAATAGGGACTTCCCTGGTGGCACAGTGGTTAAGAATCCACCTGCCAATGCAGGGGACATGGGTTCGAGCCCTGGTCCGGGAAGATCCCACATGCCACAGAGCAACTAAGCCCGTGCACCACAACTACTGAGCCTGTGCTCTAGAGCCCGCGAGCTACAACTACTGAGCCCGTGTGCCACAACTACTGAAGCTCACGCGCCTAGAGCCCGTGCTCTGCAGCAAGAGAAGCCACCGCAACAAGAAGCCCGTGCACTGCAGTGAAGAGTAGTCCCCGCTCACCACAACTAGAGAAAGCCCATGCACGGCAACAAAGACCCAACGCGGCCAAAAACAAATAAATAAATAAGTAAATTAAAAAAGAAATTTGTAAAAGAAAAAAAGATGACTCAAATATACTCTAAATGATAAAAAAGAAGATATAAGGCCATGAAGCAAAAGCCATGCAGTGAAATTGCAATACCATAAATAAGGACATTTCTAGAAATAGTGAAGAGTTTACATTGATAACCGCTAAATAGTTAATTAGGGTAGTATGCTTATTAACTACTGAATGAAATCCAAAATTAGATGGCTTAAGTAAACGTGTATAAATAGTGGTGGATCAAAATGACTCATTTCTAGAAAATTGAGCGTAGTATTTTAACTTAAAAATAATAGAGTAAGTACTTGAGCCAATAAAATAAATAAATTTTGAAGAATCAACAATTTAAGGTAAAAGTGTTTTCAGAATTGATTAAAGACTTGGCCTATACATGGAAATGAACACCCAGAGAAAGATATCAAGATATTTACTACTTATAACATCTTCAGTCTTCAGTGAGGAAGAAATTTGAAAACATCTGGAAAGAAAGTGCAGATAATATTCAAATAATGATTTCAGATGCAGCCACAATCGAGACCATGAACTCCCCAAGGAAATGAAACAACATCTGTAGCTCTTTTTTAAGAAAAACATAAAATGATCCAGGCAAGATGTCATTCATTTGGGAAAGCGTAAAGAAAGATTTTCACATATCCCACCAACCCCAAGTTGTCACTGACAGTTTGGATCCAAAACAAGAACTTCATATTGTGGCTGCCTTAACTCAAGATGGGAGACTAAAGACATCAACTAGGAGGGATCAATGCTTCTAACCGTATCATCCTATTTCAGAATGGGATTGTGATCTAAAGTGTCAAAGGAAGAGAGGAAGGGAACTAATATTTGGGGAGCAACTGCTGTGTATCAAGTTCTTTACTATACATTGTTTCATTTAATCTTCACAGAACCCTAATGGTATGATCCCCTGGTTTCAGATGCAAAAACAGTCTTCGAGAAGTTAAGGAACTTCCTTTTAAGGGTAGAAAGAGCCCCTGCATTTAGGTTTTTCTGGGTCTGATGTAGACGTGTGTTGGGGTAAGTATAGGAAGGAACACCACAGGCCTGGCCAGGAATAAGGATTGCCCTCAGAGTTCTTTCCTTACTTCCTCATTCCTGTTTAATAAAAGTGAAAAATACAAGACAGTAACATGAAACAAAGCTGAAAAGATCACTCATTAAAAAAAAGAAAGAGGGGACTACCCTGGCGGTCCAGTGGTTAGGACTCTGTGCTTCCACTGCAGGGGACATGGGTTCAATCCCTGGTCAGGGAACTAAGATCCCATATGCTGCGTGGCGTGGCCAAAAAACAAAGAAAGAAAGAAAGAAAAAACTGTGAAAATAATAGCTCTAACAAAAGCCCAATGGAACAAACAAAATAGCCACAAAGGACCAGGGAAAGTTCTTTGTATGAATTAAAAATAACAACAACCAAAAAATGGTAGGAGGTGCATTGAATACAAATGTTTGTTTCATTGCAGAGTCCTTCAGCTCTGTAGCTTTGCAGTCCCTGCCACTACAGGGAAGCACTTCCCAGACAAGTGTTGCTAGGGCCAAGTCACTGTCCCTTGCTTTCTTTTCTTTTTATTTAAATTGAGATATAATTAATATATAACACACTAGTTTCGCATGTACAACATACAACATAATGATTCAATATGTGTATATATTGCAAAATTGTCACCATGATAAGTCTAGTTTACATCCATCACCACACAGTTACAAATTTATTTTTCTTGGGATGAGAACTTTTAAGATCTACTCTTTAGCAATGTCAAATAGGGACTTCCCTGGTGGCACAGGAATCTGCCTGCCAATTCAGGGGACATGGTTTCAAGCCCTGGTCCAGGAGGATCCCACATGCTGCAGAGCAACTAAGCCTGTGCACCACAGTGACTGAGCCTGCGCTCTAGATCCCGCGAGCCACAACTACTGTGCCCACGTGCCACAAATACTGAAGCCCTCGCGCCTAGAGCCCATGCTCCACAGCAAGAGAAGCCACCACGATAAGAAGCCCGTGCACCGTAACGAAGAGTAGCCCCCACTCACTGCAACTAGAGAAAGCCTGTGTGCAGCAGCAAAGACCCAACACAGCCAAAAATGAATAAATAAATAAGTTAATCAATTTATTTATAAAAAAAAAGGAAACTGTCAAATACACAATGCAGTATTGTTAACTATAGTCACCATGCTATACATTACATCCCCAGGACTTATTTATCCTATACCTGGAAGTTTGTACCTTTTGACCATTTTCACCCATTTCACACAGTGTCCCCCCCGCCCCACTGCCTCTGGCAATCACCAGTCTGTTCCATCTATGAATTTGGTGGTGGGGGGGTTGTTTTGGGGTTTTTTTGTATTAAGATTCCACGTATAAGCCAGAGCATATGGTATTTGTCTTCTCTGTCTGACTTGTTTCACTTATGCCCTTGGGGTCCATTCATGATGGTGTAAATAGCAAGATTTCCTTCTTTTTTATGGCTGAGTAATATTCCATTGTATACATGTGCTTGTGTGTGTGTGTGTGTGTGTGTGTGTGTGTATGTGTGTGTATCACATTTTCTTTATCTCTTCACTGATGGTCATTTAGGTTGTTTGCACATCTTTGCTATTGTTAGTAATGCTGCTATGACCATGGGGGTGCAGATATCTTTTCAAGTTGGTATTTTGTTTCCTTCAGGTAAATATCCACAAGTGAAATTGCTGGATCATATGGTACTTCCATTTTTAATTTTTTGAGGACCCTCCTGCTACCTTCTTTGGTAGTCCACTACAGCACTTAGACATTGTCAACTCTGCCTTCTAGGTTCTAGCTGCGATATCATGAGGATTTGGTGAAAACAAAATAGGTAGGGTGATCCAGACTACTAATTAAGAAAGACCTTAAGATTCTTCAGCAGCTGTGAGGAAAGATGGAAAAGAAAGAGGAGGAAGGGTAGCTGTGATAAAATCTCCATCTCTGTCAGTGCCTTGTCAGCTTTTTGGAAACCTGTCTCTACTCTAGAATTGATCTTCAAGGACTAGGTTGTTTATGAAACTTTCCTCTGTCTTGTAGCATATTTCTGACCCTGACACCTTGCTGACAAATAAGAGTTTGCTTCTAGGCTCTTTGGGGGGAACTCACTGTTTTTCCCTCTCCCAGCACGTTTCTGCCCATCAGCTCTTGCCTGGCCTTGCCTCAGCCAAGGTCCAGCCATTCTCTGGCTGAACCCACAGACTCTGAACCAGCCCCTTCCCTGGGGCTTGGGCCATGCTCATCCCAGGCCTCAGCTGGAACTAAAGCAAGAATGGTACCAACAGTAAGGCATAATTATTATGATTTATGACAAAATTAAGGGTAGAGAAAGGAAAATACACATCTTGGGTTTTTTTTGAGGTTTCTTGTTTTGAAATTGTGGTAAAATACACATAACATAAAATTTACCATCTTAACCATTTCTAAATGTACAGTTCAGTGATATTAAGCACATTCTCATTGTTCAATCATCACCACCATCTACCTCCATAACTCTTTTCATCTTGCAGAACTGAAGCTCTGTACCCATTAAACAGTAATGTTCCATGCCTCCCTGCCCCCAGCCCCTGGCAACCACCATTCTACTTTCTTTCTCTATGAACTTGACTATCCTAGGTACCTCATATAAGAATTTATATACAGTATTTGTCTTTTTGTGACTGCCTTATTTCACTTAGCATAATGTCCTCAAAGTTGATCCATGTTGTAGCATGTCAGAATTTCTTTTTAAGTCTGAATAATATTCCATTGTGTGTGTGTGTGTGTGTGTGTGTGTGTGTGTGTGTGTGTATCACAATTTGTTTATCCATTCATATACTGATGGACACTTGGTTTGCTTCTACCTCTTGGCTATTGTAAATAAGGCTGATATGAGCATGGGTGTACAAATATCTCTTCAAGACTCTACTTTCAATTCTTTTGGGTATATACTTAGAAGTGGAATTGCTGGATCATATGGTATATCTATTTTAAAATTTTTTGTGAAACAGCCATATTGTTTTCCACAGCGGCTGTACCATTTTATATTCTTAGTAAAAGTACACAAGCAAAAGCAAATATTAGTGACACTGAGCATCCTTTCATGTACTTGTTCACCATTTCTATATCTTCTTTGGAGAAAGGTATATTAAGTCATTTGCCCATTTCTTAGTTGGGTTGTTAGTTATTATTGAGTTATAGGAGTTCTTTATGTATTCTGGTTATTAACCCCTTATATGATTTGCAAATGTCTTGTTCCACTTTAGGTGTTGCCTGTTTGCTCTGTTGATCGTGTCCTTTGCTGCACAGAAGTTTTAAATTTTGATGTAATCCAGTTTATCTATTTTTATTTTTGTTGGCAGTGGAAAATACATATTTTTTCTCTCAGATATACGGGAAGTTATAAAAACGTATTATTTACTTGAACACATAGAAACTTTCAATAAGAACAAAAAATTAGAACTTACATGTCATATTTTATGACCATAGTACAACTCACCCAAAAATATTTGTAGTAAAAATACTATGTATGAAATAATTAGATCATAGACAGGCAATACAAAGGGAGAAATCTGTCACTTTCAGGCTTGTTTATTCTTTGTTTCTTTCTTCTGTGGAATAAAGAAAACTGTTAATCGGATAGGAAAGAGAAGGGGGCTACCATATTTGAGAATAGGAAGAAGAGAAAAGGCAGTGACATTCTGGAGCATCTGCAAATTGGCAGGTGATTTGCATATGTTGTTTTATTAATTTCTTATAGCAGACTTTGAGGGAGGCATTGCCGTTGCCATTTCGTAGGCTAAGGCTCAGTATCTTGCCTAAAGCCGCAGAGTTACAGAGCAGCAGAGCTGGGATGGGAACCCAAAGCCTGTTTTTTTCTAACCTATCACCAAGTGAACTAATAGTTAACTAATAGTTAACCAAGTTAACACTTTCAGTTGAAATGTTGACAGGACACTTTATGGACCATAACAAAATTATTTTAAAACTAATTGGTGAGAATTAATTTTCAAACTATCAAAGAAAAGTAGTCAAGGATGATTTAAAACGTATTATAATGTCTCACAATTCAAAATGGTGTGATATAGAATTAAAAATGGAAACGTAGACTACTGTGACAGAAAAGACCTCAAGAACAAGGCTTCGTATATGTAGGATTTACTATCGAATATTCTGAGTGTAAACAGTTATTGGGAAAAATCAACTCATCATTTTATCAAGGCTGAGATTACTATAAATCCACATGTAGAAAAGGTAATAGACAGGGGTCTGACACCAGTAGAAGTTTCATTTGACCAGGGCGGGGTGTGTGTGTGTGTGTGTGTGTGTGTGTGTGTGTGTGTGTGTGTGTGTGTGTGTGTGTGTGTGTGTGTATCTGAATTTGAATGCTTCTGTGTGGGACATCGGGGCTACAGTTTGCCAGAGACTCTACATTTCCTTATAATCCTCATCTTGTCAAAATTTCATTTTTGTCCCTTCCTGGCCGCTTTGCCATTTAGGCTTGTGATTTCTGATGTGTCTTCATTCTAGGTGAGTGAGTCTCATAAAAATGAGCAGGCATTACAGTCACCTCAGGTCTTGTTAAAACACAGATGGCTGGGCACCACCCCAGAGTTTTTGCTTCAGCAAATCTGGGATGAGGCCCAAGAATTTGCATTTCTAACAAATTCCCAAATGAAGTAAAATCCCTGGACCTGAGATAAGTACACACATTGAGAAACTTTTCTACTTTTACAAGGAACTTTTATATTGAAGAGTAATTTGGATTTTATTGAATCTAGTGATTAAAAAAAAATTGGGCCTTCATTTTCTGTGGCTTTTTAAAAATTGCATCTTCGGGCTTCCCTGGTGGCGCAGTGGTTGAGAGTCCGCCTGCCGATGCAGGGGATGCGGATTCGTGCCCTGGTCCGGGAAGAGCCCACATGCCGCAGAGCGGCAAGGCCTGTGAGCCATGGCCGTTGAGCCTGTGCGTCCGGAGCCTGTGCTCCGCAACGGGAGAGGCCACAACAGTGAGAGGCCCGCTTACTGCAAAAAAAAAAAAAAAAAAAAAAATTAAAAATTGCATCTTCCTGGTAATGTATTTTTATTAAATTTTATAAAAGT
Organism: Lipotes vexillifer; assembly: GCF_000442215.2. Classification (NCBI taxonomy): domain Eukaryota; kingdom Metazoa; phylum Chordata; class Mammalia; order Artiodactyla; family Lipotidae; genus Lipotes; species Lipotes vexillifer. The sequence continues at coordinate 196,224 of NW_006770037.1, forward strand.
ATTGGTCCACAGGGACTGGAAATCAAAAACAAACAAATGAACAAAAAACGTCTCCAGAACCACAGATAGTTTGAGAAGCACTGTCACCAGAGTTCTGACCAACTGGCATTTCCCTTGGTGGGATCACGTGGTCTGGGGTAGGCCACAGCTTGCAGGCCTAGAAACTCGATCTAGTTAACGAACCAGAGTTGATTGAAGTCACAACACAGATACACGCTGTCAGGTTCCACAAAGAACTGGAATCTGAAACCACATGCCAATGACAATTTATTAATTTACAGTGAAAAATGAAACTACAGTCTGGCTGGGTTATTCGTGCTGGCCTGACCAGTGAGTCATTTCCCTGCCTGAGGAACCATCCAATAATAGGTTACTCAATGAGCTTGAAAATGGAAAGAAGGGAGCTCCATATATAGTTTGTATGTTAGTGGCATCAGGCTGGTTTACCTACTGAAGACATAGGGATGTACCTGCCAAGTGGCCCACATTCCCTTGGACAGTGCTTAGATGGGTGGACATTTACTTACGAAGCTTCCACTGCTGGTCCACCCATTTCCCCTTCCTAACTGACAGCTGATGAAATTAATTCAGTCGAGTCACTGCCGTCAATCTAGTCAGATCTGTCTGGAAGTACGTAATTCTGTCTCTTTGATGATGTCTTTGCAAATCTCCATTGCAACCCATTGAGTTATGATTGTCAAAGTCAATTTTGAAAAAGTTAAAAACATGAGTCTCATCCAAATACATAGTGATCACATGCTGAAGATTTAATTAACTCATTAAAGGAAATAGCACATGAAAAAACTGATTAAAGAAGTAAATATAGTCAGTGAGAGAAAGAATGCTGAAATAATGTTACCAAGTTATATATGAAACTGGTTAATGTCCTATAGGGCAATACAGAAATAACATTTGGGGTTATTTTTTCAATCAACTAATTTGCATGTCTACCAGAAAAAAATCGTTTGTAATTTATCCAGCTTCTACACGTGAATGTCTAGCTTTACAGAGTCAGGCCCTAATCAATAGTGAGTCAAAAAACTGTCCCTTCTCCTGCAGTGTCAGATGAAGCTGGATGAGCTTGTTAGGCAGTTGCTCTTGTGTGACATTGAAGGGTACACAGTAATCATTCTGCCTTATTTCTGAGTTTTAGAAGATTTTTCTTAACAAACTTAAGAGTTTTAGTCTCAGAGAACAATCCTGTTTCCTTCTTTCCAGGTTCTCTGGAAGAGGGTGGAGATCGTCTAGGGGAGAACAGAGAGAAACTTCTCAGTCACTTAACTTTCACTGTTCTAAGTTCTTCCCAGACAGAGGGACTTGGCCTTAAAGAGATTTGGACCTATTCGTTGTCTGAATGCCAGAAAGAGGAACTCAATATTCACAGTTGAATAAAAGTGATGGTGTAAATGTACCTCCTGGCATTTAAATGCTCTTGTCAGCTGACTTTGGGTTTGGTTCATTTAGGTTAGATAGTCAGCCAGTGCATGCAGAGTTCAAATGTGGAGCATTTAAGGACGATTCCAATGTGTTCCTACATCCTGCCAAGTTGACCGTCTAGAGTGTTTGGGAACGTTTAGGATCTGTTATCTAAGCAGGTGTCAGATCTGCAGGAATTATATTTCTGAAGAATAATTTCATGTAAAACATTTCTTATGGGGTAGCCAGGGCTAGCCATCAGCTGGTACATTGTGGTAGAGCTGCATTGAGTGTTAATATACTACAGTGTTTTCATATCAGTACAGAGAAATTATCTCTTGATTAAGATTATAAGGTATGTAATGATGTCACCCACCAGTGGCCATGGATGTGGTAATGGACCTGGGAGGAGTGCCAGCTAGAGGCTGGTGGCTCCAGAAGCCACTGAGTGGTCTGTTAGGCAATAGTGGAGGTGTACATGGTGTCCTCCCTCTGGGCCAGGGCTGTCTAGAGTTGCAAGGGTGGCAGAGCTGGCACAGGCCCTCTGGGAGGCATTGGCATCCTGGTCTATGCCTGTTGTGAAGGGCCTGCAGTATGTTCAGCTGCAACAAAGATACCAGAGCTTGCGTGACTGTCAATATCATGGTGAAGTCATTGATGTGGTTCTTCTGTGGTTTGAACAGGGTCATCACTTATCTAGGTGACAGCAACATCAACTTAAGATCACCACAACAATTTGTAAAAGTCAACAATTGATTTGGAAATTTCTAGAATATTTTGGTGAGTCATTTTCCCTATAGCATATCATTTATGAATATTTTAGGATGTAGTTAATTCAGCAACTAAAAGGAATGTTAAATATGTTTTGGTTAAGTATTTTTGAGTTATTATGTTATGTATTAATATTTTATCTTGCCAGTTAAATATTTTGAATATGACTAATTTCTGGCTATTTAAAAATTAAAAGTATTCAACTCAACCATCAAAACTCAGGAAAAAATTAATTGAGAGGATATTGGCATTATAATAGGTAAAGATTTATTGTCTGAATTTAAATAAGTGTTTATTCAAGGCTTAAAAGACGACACAGCCGCCAATAGTCAGATGGCTGAATTTTAATAGGAACTTTGTGTAAAAGTAAAGACAGGCAGAGGGGAGGTTCCTCAAGGGCAGGGATAGTATCTGACATAAGCCTTGTGTCTGGTAGGGACTTGATAAATGTTAATTGACTAAGTGAATAACTGAATCAGTATATGAAAAAGCTCTTCATCCTCACCAGTGATTAAGTAAATACAAACTAAAACAATCATGAGATACAATTTCACAGCAATTAATTTAGCAAATTAAAGGAATAAAACCAATATGGAAGAACCATTGGGGAAACAGGAAAGCTCGTCACCACTTTCTGAAAGGACTTAGTTCATTTATAGTTACTAGTAATCAGGGATGCTCACTTTCTTCACCCATTTTAGGGAGCTATCCTCAGAAAACAATGTTTTTAAAAAAATGAAAACTTTTCTTTAAAAATGTTTATTGTAGAGCTGTTTAAAATAGCAAAACTTGGGGCTTCCCTGGTGGCGCAGTGCTTGAGAGTCCGCCTGCCGATGCAGGAGACGCGGGTTCGTGCCCCGTTTCGGGAAGATCCCACATGCCGCGGAGCGGCTGGGCCCGTGAGCCATGGCCGCTGAGCCTGCGCGTCCGGAGCCTGTGCTCCGCAAATGGGAGAGGCCACAACAGTGAGAGGCCCGCATAACGCAAGGAAAAAAAAAACAAAAAAAAAAAAAAAAAAAAAAAAAAAAAAAAAAAAAAAAAAAATAGCAAAACTTGGAAGCAACCAAAACGTCCGACAGCTCAGTGGAATATTATGCACTCATTTGAAATGATACACGTGAATATTACATATAGAAGTTTAGAAGAAATGTTAACTAATATGCATATTCTGTTTGCAGCTATGTTTAAAAACAAAACAACATCTATTGAATGAAAATTTGAGGGGCAGTGGAGAGCATCTAGATGGAAAGCTGTTGGGATGTAATTTTTATTAAGCTGCTTTGCTAATGAATGAACAAGAAATTTTAAAGAACCATTTACCTCCCTTATAGATTGCTAATGTAGAAATCACTACAGATCGTTCTTAGCACATTAAAGTTTAGCCCCAAATTAATTGTCTCAAAACTGAAGATTGTTTTCTCTTTGCAATTTATATTGCTCCTCACAGATTCATGACAGATAAATTTGAAAGGATGGTGTGTAATAAGTGTTCAAAAGCAGTTTCATGGTATGCAGGAATATTTCTGTGAACAAAGTATACGGTTGCTCCTCTATTTGCAAATTCCATATTTGTGAATTGGCCTACTTACTAAAATTTATTTGTACCCCCCCACAATCGAAACTCAACGACACTTTCACAGTCATTCACAGACATAACCAGAGGAAGGAAAAAATCTGAGCTGCTCAGCGTGTATAATATGTTCCCAGCTTAGGCCAAACCAAAGCGGCACTCTGCCTTTTTGTTTCAGCTCTCATACTTTAAACAAAGTGTTCTTTTCATGGTCTATTTAGTGCCATGTTTTTCACATTATTGTGCCCTTTTTTTTTGTTGGTGGTGATTATACTATTTAAAATGTTCCCCAAAGCATAGTGCTGACGTGCTGTCTGGCATTCCTAAGCGGAAGAAGTCTGTGATGTGCCTTATGGAGAAAATACATGTGTTAGATAAGCTTCCTTCAGTCATGAATTGTAGCGCTGTTGCCCCTGAGTTCAATGTTAATGAATCAACAATATATATTAGATAAGGCATCTTAATAAACAGAAACACACATAAAACAAGGTTATGTGTTGATTGATTGACCACTAGTTGTGACCAGAGGCTCCCAGGAACCTAACCCTATATTTCCCCTGGATGCAATGCTTCAGTGTTTGCTCATTTATTGTTTGTGGCAACTTAGAGAACACACTGCCATGAATAATAAGAATTGACTGTATGTGGTTCTAGTGGGAGCATAGACTTACATGTTCACATCTGGTCAGATATCATCAGTGATATTCAAAATCTTGGGCAAGATGGAAAAAGACATCTGTTTTTAGGTTATTGTAATCTTTACCGCCCCATGGCAGTGGGCACACACCTTTCCAGACCTCCATGGCTTTTAGTCGTTTGTAGAGTTTTTCTTTTTCTTTTCTTTGTTTTAAAAGGAGCTTAACACCACCAATGTTTATGGGGGTTTTTTTTGTTTTGAATTTATTTATTTTATTTATTTATTTTTGACTGTGTTGGGTCTTCGCTGCTGCGCGTGGACTTTCTCTAGTTGTGGAGAGCGTGGGCTACTCCTTGTTGAGGTGTGCAGGCTTCTCATTGCCGTGGCCTCTCTTGATGCAGAGCATGGGCTCTAGGGTGCACGGGCTCCAGTAGTTGCAGCACATGGGCTCAGTAGTTGTGGCTCACGGGCTCTAGAGCGCAGGCTCAGTAGTTGTGGTGCACAGGCTTAGTTGCTCCACGGCATGTGGGATCTTCCCGGACCAGGGCTTGAACCCGTGTCCCCTGAATTGGCAGGTGGATTCTCAATCACTGCACCACCAGCGAAGCCCTGTAGAGTTTTCTTATTCCCATTTTTTCCCCTCTAAGATCAACAAGAATATTTTTATTTGAATAGCATAGATCTACATAATAAATCCTAAGGAGATGGCAAGAACCTTAGAAGATGTATCCAATATTTTTCTTTATGTCCTCATGAGATCAGAAACTGACAACTACAACCAATTCTATGGTTGGGAAGAACTCAGACAGTGACAGGGTGACTGTGACCTGACTCCTAATCAGATGGCCCATGCTGGATATAATGAAGACTCAGAACTCAGAGAACTGTGTTCTGTTCCCACCTCTATCCACTGTCTGGTCCACAGCTCTACTCCAGCATGATCCATGTGGGTGCCTGGGCTGCTGGACTGCTGCAACTGCTCTGTGTACACCCCCCTTTCACTCTGCTGTTAGGAGAGAGAGGGGGATTAAAAAAAATCACTTTTAAAGAACAACCAAACAAATCTCAAGCCTTTTGACTCATGCCTGTTCCCAAATGATGCCCAAAATCCAGGCTCTAAAAGGCTCTACCTCTGCATCCATTGTGAGATTCAAATACGATTTTCAGGGCCGTATTTGTGTCTTGGTAAGGTTTGTTTTTGTTTTTAAAGAAGATGTTGGGGGTAGGAGTTTATTAATTTATTTATTTTTGGCTGTGTTGGGTCTTCGTTTCTGTGAGAGGGCTTTCTCTAGTTGTGGCAAGCAGGGGCCACTCTTCATCGCGGTGCGCGGGCCTCTCACTGTTGTGGCCTCCTGTTGCGGAGCACAGGCTCCAGACGCGCAGGCTCAGTAGTTGTGGCTCATGGGCCTAGTTGCTCCGCGGCATGTGGGATCTTCCCAGACCAGGGCTCAAACCCGCGTCCCCTGCATTAGCAGGCAGATTCTCAACCACTGCACCACCAGGGAAGCCCCTTGGCAAGTTTTTGATCAGCTTTATTTCTTTAAAAAGTTATCCTTCAGAAGGCACTTTGTGCCCATTGATAATAGAAGACATCTTCAAACAGTTTCTACATCTGCTTGATTGCCCAGATGGTGGGGGCACACAGAACACCATGGTTTGGATAGACCTTGCCAGCAAATACATCTGCATCTATATGTTTTTCTTTTGCCATCTTATTTACTATCTTTCACTATAAATTCCTTGTTACATGAGTGTGAAGGGGTGCAGGGGTAGGCAGGCTGTGCTCTCTGTGATTTCTGGCACTCCATCATCCAGGGACTGGAAGTAGTTGGTCCAAAATAATTATTTACCTTTTGCTGTGGCCCCATCTTTAGGAAACTCTGGTATTGTTTTCGAGAGATTTGAGATTCAATAATATTTCATTTTAAAGAGTTTTCTTGGCAGAACAATTTTTAACTATTTTGAATTTTTACTAACACAGCTGTGGTTGTCATTTCTGGGTATTTACCATATAATTGAAAACAATAGTGGGTAGATAGCTCGAAAATAAAAATGTTAGTTATCTGGGTTAAAATTGCAATCAAATTTTCACCCTAAATTCCTCGTCTACATGGTTTAGCGGAGTTTTTCTGAACACACCTTTAGATTAAAAGTATAAAATAAAAATAAATTTAGAGAAATTGGATTCACTTAAATTACTTTTTCATTTTGAACCATAGACAAGCTCAGAAAGAATGGAAGCTGAACTTGCCATGGAAATGGGTCACCCATAACTACAGAGGGGGTGCCATCAAATATGACAGAGACCTGATACAGACACATTTTCCTTCACCTTCTAAGCCAGTACACGCAAAGGGATTATTGCTGTCACTGGTCCACTGAAGTTTCTAGAATCTTCCATATGAGGCAGAAGTTTCTACTCCCTGCCTTTCCTACACCTGGCCCTCAAAGGCCTTGCTCTGTTTCTTCTTTCCTCCTCTTTCCTTCTTTATTTTACAGTTTCATACAAATTTTTTTTACCCAGTAGGAATCATGACATTATGATGGTACATTTTATATACCATCCTTTATAATGAAACTTCTTTTCTTCTTTTCTAAAATGTGTATTCTGTAAATGTAAATTTATGCATGGAGCATGATTTGCTTCAATCAGTGTACTAGATTTTCACATTCAGGCAGTGGGTGAAACAATTAGAATACAGTTACATTTCAGTGGCGAACAAGAATTTTTTTATCTCCCTGTAGCATTTCTAGAACAATGATTCTCAACATGTCAATTGGAAAAGTCTTCTTTTAAATAAAATTTTACAAATCTCAGTATATTATATAATAGAAGGTATATATA
>NW_006770037.1:203472-208695 GCF_000442215.2 Lipotes vexillifer
TTGCGGTACGCAGGCCTCTCACTGTTGTGGCCTCTCCTGTTGCGGAGCACAGGCTCCGGACATGCAGGCTCAGCGGCCATGGCTCACAGGCCCAGCCGCTCCGCGGCATGTGGGATCCTCCCAGACTGGGGCATGAACCCTGCATTGGCAGGTGGACTCCCAACCACTGCGCCACCAGGGAAGCCCTAGAAGGTATACTTTTAATGTCCATTAAGAAAGATCTTAATTGACGAGTGCTTTTAAATGAATTTGCATTTGATGTATCACACTGTCATCTACGTATATTTGTGAAAACGGAAGAACACATATGTGTAGAATATATTTTACGTGCAGCCTGTTGGAGAACCCCTTGCAGGACTCCATGACTTTGTTACTAAGCCACACTAGAGGCACGGGCATGACAGTTCCTGGATTGTACTCAGGCTGGTGTCCACTGCCAAGTCTCCTTGGCCCAAGCTGGCAGCGAATTGGTGGTGCCTTGGGAGAGATTGGTTCCCCCTGAACGTGCTGGCCATGCTTCCCAACCTCTCATTGATTTCTTTTTTTAAATAAATTTGTTTATTTATTTATTTATTTTGGGCTGTGTTGGGTCTTCGTTTCTGTGCGAGGGCTTTCTCTAGTTGCGGCGAGCGGGGGCCACTCTTCATCGCGGTGCACGGGCCTCTCACTGTCGCGGCCTTCTCTTGTTGTGGAGCACAGGCTCCAGATGCTCAGGCTCAGTAGCTGTGGAGCACAGGCTTAGTTGCTCCGCGGCATGTGGGATCTCCCCAGACCAGGGCTCGAACCTGTGTCCCCTGCATTGGCAGGCGGATTCTCAACCACTGTGCCACCAGGGAAGCCCTCTCATTGATTTTTGAGGTGGTGGTTCATACACGTTTTTTTTCAGTTATGCAGAAATACACAATACAAGTGCAAGCCATTTAAAAACAGAAAATAAAAGGCATTCCTAGAACAACTTAAACAGATGCGTATGACTGGATTAAAAACCATTGAAAATAAGGGTCTTGAGTGGAAACACACCAACAATAAAAGCAGAAAAGACTACAGCAGTGAAGAAAGCTCATTTCCCTCACTGCACTGGACATTGAGCACAATTAAACCCACGTATGAAAGGAGCTCATTTCTTTCATCAGAGACCCTCACTTACAAGGAAATAATGGACAGCTCTTTCAGCTGTTCTGTCCTCTTTGTTGGGAGTGTCCTCTTGTGACATTTCATTTGAATTACTGCCTGAGTCAATAAAGTAATGGTTTGAAAAGGCAGAAATCTTTTTAAAAGCACAGGATTTTAACTTGAAGTTTTGAGACCAAGTCAGTTCCAGGCTCCGGTGACCTCTCTTGGATTCAGTCCCCCTCCCCTCATCATTGTGGAGACCTCCCAAGGACAGAGCAAAATGCCCGATACTGACTATTGTTGCCAGTCATTACCAATTTGAGGTTGGTGCAAAGTGGGAACCAATGTGAGACTAAGTTTAGAGCATAAAGATGGTAATTTAAAAGGCTCTATGTGTAGATTGAGAAATAGGCACTAAAAATTACATAGTTGGTCAGGTCCTGTATTAGTTATCTATGACTACGTAACAAATTAACCCAAACACAGTGTCTTCAAACAACAAACGTTTATTGTCTAACACTTTCTGTGAGTCAGGCATCTGAGAGTGGCTTAGCTGGGTGTGTGTGACTCAGGTGCTCTCAGGAAGCTGCAATTAAGGTGTCAGCTGGGACTGCAGTCATCTGAGGCTTGACTGGACGGGAGCATCTGGTTCCAGGATCATTCATGTGGCTGTTGGCAGGAGGCCTCAGTTCCTCACCCCAGGGGCCTCTCTGTACAATTGCTCGTGACATGGTTTCCCCTGGAGCAAGAGATCTGGGAGAAAGAAAGCCCAAGACTTAAGCTATAGGCGTTTAGAACCTGATTTTAGATGTAACGTATCATCATTTCTGCCACACTCTGTTGGTCTCACAAGGGTGTGAATACCAGGAGGCAGGAATTATTGCAGGCAGGTCCTCATGGAGGCTGGCTACCACAGGTCCAAATGACCAGCTTTTCTAGAAACCGTGATTGGATAGCTGCATTCTTTGTAAGTCTAAGGATAGCTGCTTGATCAAGTTAATAATAATGATCTATCATATTTTGAAAACAAATTTTATATCTAGGCTTAAAATGTAAACTTGATTTTTATTATAGTTAAGTAAAATACGGTTATAAAGCCTGTAAATAATAGATAACAGTGTACAATATAGAAGTTTAAAGTTTCATGTAAACTCCTTATAACCACAGTTAATAATATATATTTATATATCACTATAAAAACAGTTATTCTAAAAACTACAGTTAACAATATATATTTATACAACACTCTAAACCACAGTTAATAAAATACATTTAAATATCACTATAAAAATTATTTAAACTTTTTTCCCTAAATAGTATATTGTAGATCTCTTTCAATGTCAGGATATAAATTCACTGTTTTTACTAGCTGCATAATATTCTATTGAATGATTGTACCAAATAGGATAACTGTATCAGGATTATCTAACCAGTTTCTACTGTCAGACAATTGAGTTTTTCCCCATTTTTTGACAAAATAAGAATCGTGTTTGTGCACATATCTTTGCATGCTGTTTGAGAATTCTTCAGGGTAAATTTTCAAAGTGAATTCTTGAGTAAAAGAGGTATGCGCATTAAAAATTTACTAGATATCACTGAGTTGTCTGCTAAAAATAGTGTACTTACACTCTGAGCACAGGCTCCAGATGCTCAGGCTCAGTAGCTGTGGAGCACAGGCTTAGTTGCTCCGCGGCATGTGGGATCTCCCCAGACCAGGGCTCGAACCTGTGTCCCCTGCATTGGCAGGCGGATTCTCAACCACTGTGCCACCAGGGAAGCCCTCTCATTGATTTTTGAGGTGGTGGTTCATACACGTTTTTTTTCAGTTATGCAGAAATACACAATACAAGTGCAAGCCATTTAAAAACAGAAAATAAAAGGCATTCCTAGAACAACTTAAACAGATGCGTATGACTGGATTAAAAACCATTGAAAATAAGGGTCTTGAGTGGAAACACACCAACAATAAAAGCAGAAAAGACTACAGCAGTGAAGAAAGCTCATTTCCCTCACTGCACTGGACATTGAGCACAATTAAACCCACGTATGAAAGGAGCTCATTTCTTTCATCAGAGACCCTCACTTACAAGGAAATAATGGACAGCTCTTTCAGCTGTTCTGTCCTCTTTGTTGGGAGTGTCCTCTTGTGACATTTCATTTGAATTACTGCCTGAGTCAATAAAGTAATGGTTTGAAAAGGCAGAAATCTTTTTAAAAGCACAGGATTTTAACTTGAAGTTTTGAGACCAAGTCAGTTCCAGGCTCCGGTGACCTCTCTTGGATTCAGTCCCCCTCCCCTCATCATTGTGGAGACCTCCCAAGGACAGAGCAAAATGCCCGATACTGACTATTGTTGCCAGTCATTACCAATTTGAGGTTGGTGCAAAGTGGGAACCAATGTGAGACTAAGTTTAGAGCATAAAGATGGTAATTTAAAAGGCTCTATGTGTAGATTGAGAAATAGGCACTAAAAATTACATAGTTGGTCAGGTCCTGTATTAGTTATCTATGACTACGTAACAAATTAACCCAAACACAGTGTCTTCAAACAACAAACGTTTATTGTCTAACACTTTCTGTGAGTCAGGCATCTGAGAGTGGCTTAGCTGGGTGTGTGTGACTCAGGTGCTCTCAGGAAGCTGCAATTAAGGTGTCAGCTGGGACTGCAGTCATCTGAGGCTTGACTGGACGGGAGCATCTGGTTCCAGGATCATTCATGTGGCTGTTGGCAGGAGGCCTCAGTTCCTCACCCCAGGGGCCTCTCTGTACAATTGCTCGTGACATGGTTTCCCCTGGAGCAAGAGATCTGGGAGAAAGAAAGCCCAAGACTTAAGCTATAGGCGTTTAGAACCTGATTTTAGATGTAACGTATCATCATTTCTGCCACACTCTGTTGGTCTCACAAGGGTGTGAATACCAGGAGGCAGGAATTATTGCAGGCAGGTCCTCATGGAGGCTGGCTACCACAGGTCCAAATGACCAGCTTTTCTAGAAACCGTGATTGGATAGCTGCATTCTTTGTAAGTCTAAGGATAGCTGCTTGATCAAGTTAATAATAATGATCTATCATATTTTGAAAACAAATTTTATATCTAGGCTTAAAATGTAAACTTGATTTTTATTATAGTTAAGTAAAATACGGTTATAAAGCCTGTAAATAATAGATAACAGTGTACAATATAGAAGTTTAAAGTTTCATGTAAACTCCTTATAACCACAGTTAATAATATATATTTATATATCACTATAAAAACAGTTATTCTAAAAACTACAGTTAACAATATATATTTATACAACACTCTAAACCACAGTTAATAAAATACATTTAAATATCACTATAAAAATTATTTAAACTTTTTTCCCTAAATAGTATATTGTAGATCTCTTTCAATGTCAGGATATAAATTCACTGTTTTTACTAGCTGCATAATATTCTATTGAATGATTGTACCAAATAGGATAACTGTATCAGGATTATCTAACCAGTTTCTACTGTCAGACAATTGAGTTTTTCCCCATTTTTTGACAAAATAAGAATCGTGTTTGTGCACATATCTTTGCATGCTGTTTGAGAATTCTTCAGGGTAAATTTTCAAAGTGAATTCTTGAGTAAAAGAGGTATGCGCATTAAAAATTTACTAGATATCACTGAGTTGTCTGCTAAAAATAGTGTACTTACCCTCTTTCCAGTGGTGACAAAAGCACTGAAAACACCTGCCGTCTAATGTCAGCATTATTTCCCTTTGCTACAGCTTGCTGTGATTTTGAGGAAGGCATATGGTGTTGCACTTGGCAGAGAAACGTGACAAAAAGAAGGGGAGCAAAGGTCTGCAATGAGATCAGGGCAACCATCAGGGAGAGTGAAAAGGAGCCCATGAGTGGCTGGTCCCCAGGTAGCAGAAGGCCTCCTGCACATAGATCCAGAGCCCAAATTTGGCTTCTCTGCTTTGTGTATGAACACTGGGGATGTGTATCCCTTAACGACATAACTCTGATGTCTTCAGGTGTCTGTCCGTGCATCGGTGAGGGCAGTAATAGAATAGACGAGAAGATAAGGGGGTTGTAGAAAGCAGCTTCTCCAGTTCTCCCCGACAGCCTGGCACCATTCCT
>NW_006770037.1:208736-213232 GCF_000442215.2 Lipotes vexillifer
CTGTTGCTTTGCCTGACACCTTGGACTCAAGATCCTTTAAACAGCACACAAACTGTCTGAGAAAAGTAATGTATTGATATCAGCCACTGATGTGTAAGCCGAGATTAACATTTCACATTAGTTGAAGAAGCCATTCATTCACTCATTCATGGGTTCATTCAACAAATACCGATTGGGTACCCACTGAGGGCCAGATGCTATCATAGGCCCTGGGTATATATAATCGTCACCCAAAACAGGCATCAACATGGAGTCGTCAGTCTAGTGAAGGAGATGGACAGTAATCAAATAATTCCCAATATAGTTACAAACTAATTCTGTCTAGGAATGAGCCAGGACACTGGAAATCTAAAGGATGAGTTGAGATCAGTAGGGGAGACTCTGCTAAGCAGAAAACAAAGCAACAAATAGCATGCTTGCAAAGGCTTTGAGGTGGGAGGGCGTTGGGCTGTTCTGAGAAACTGTAAAAAGCCAGTGTGGCCAGAAGAAGGCATAGTCAGGGGGATGAGGCTGGAGAAGGGGCCCGGGGTCAGGTCATACAGGGCCTACATATCTGGAAATGTTGAAAGGGGCAGATAGGGAGGGGAGGGGGAAGTGATGGACATTGGGTTGGAAGGGAGAGATGTCGGCTGGGTAAGAAGGCCCCAGCAGCTCCCTTAGCCACGTCTGTCCTTCCCCTCATCTGTCTACCTGGGTTTCGTGGGCAGAGCACTGTCGGGTTGGGACCTGCTCTACATCTGGCACTCACTCTAGGGGTGGAGCAGCGTTGCCAGGGCCCACCTTCCTACTCTCATGGACTTAAAAGTCCATGCCCCACTTTGCCTTTCAGCCGCCTGGGAGGATTCCAACAAAAGTCCATCTCTGATTCTATTAATTGAATTACAGAGGAAAGGCCCTAGTGCATTCAGCAAACCTTAATCCAACTCCACGTTACCTTAGAACATTCCATGTTTTAAAAAGCCCAGCGCAGCGTGCCTCTAAAGCGGCACTTAATTGACATAATATGGGTCACCTGTCTGCATGGAATTAGCTGGCAGAGCTTCCAGAACAACCTACTTTCCCTCCCTTTGGCCTCTAGTTTTTGAACTTCTGAAATGCATTGCTGCCGCTGAAGTCAGTTCTGAGTCATTATTTAACAAAGAGACGTAGGGTTGAGAGCTCCTAGCTTCAGGGTTGGTCCGGCGGTGAGGTTGAGGGGTGAGAAGGGAATGTGGTCAGGCGCTTGGGAACTGGGCCAGGGGCCTGTCAGTGCTGCTTACCAAGCTACTCAGCTTCAGCTTTTGCAAGCATGCAAAACAAAAAGTATCCTATGGCTTGGTGTGCTGCTTTAATGGTGTCATGCCTTTAATGTCAGGCTTTATAAAACCTGTGCATGTGTGTGTATTTGGGATGGGGACAGTGAATGAGCAAATTCTGTTATGGGGCAGAGAAGGGAATGCTCCCCAGCCCTGGAGAATGGAATAGTCCCTGAGCATTACCTTGGTGTCCCTGTGTCCTGACCTGGGAAGCCACAGAGCTGAAAGGCTAAGAAAGTGGCCTGGGAGATCCACCATCTGAGCTCAGATCCTGGCACCACTGCTCAGGGTCCAAGCTCTTAACCGCTTTCCTGCACTGCGTCTCAGCCATGTATAAATGTTAGCTTTCGTTATTATTGGGAGAGAGGGAAGAACGGATGGGGGAAATATGGTAGAAATGGCCAGCAGAGGAAGATGAGAGTGCTGAATTCCCTGTACCTTGGGCAGGACTGTGAGCCTCTCTGCTCCCCACCCCCTCACCTCTTGCCCTTTTCACCCTCTACCCCCCAATCCCTTAATTCCAGTGAGTCAGACTAAATACAGAGTGTCACCTGAGAGTGTTACACCCTCACTGAAACCTCCTGAGCCCGCTTAGGTGAGGGAGAGACTGTCACTGCTGTTGCTACAGCTGCCCAGGTTAGTGAAGGCTGCCAAGGGTCTGTCCAGGGGTACCTGCAACCATGGCCGGGGCAGAGCCCCTCTTGTGGGTTGAGTCCTGTCCACTTTCATTACTGATGGGCTTCTTCAGACCAGAAGGGGGTGAAATTCTCAGAACAGAATTGTATGATTGACCGAATCTGACATTCTAGAGAAGAGTTATTCCCTGCAGGGTTACCAGCCTAGATTCTTTCTTCTAATATGTCAATAATTCTGATATAAGGCCAAAGTCACCACACAGGGGAACATCATGTGAGCAGTCCTTTCTAAAATCCTTACTCCAGATACTATGCTGCAATCCGTATCTCAGTTGCCTGGCTTGGTTTTGTTTCATTTCCTTGAGGTGGGAGATTGCCTAGGAAAGGCTAAAATAAATATTTAGGTAAAACTTCTAAAGTTCATTAACTCTGCTGGGAGTTAGCTTAACCTGTAATCTTACAGTTTTGCTTTCAAAGGGATGCTTCCGCTGAAATGTTCAGACATGGAGCCTACTGATGTCTGCTGTCTAGTTTTGAACGGTGGGTGGGGACACAGAGAAAGCAGAAATGACAGTTGTTAAATCCAGGTGGATGGTATATGGTTTTATTCTTTCAACTTTTCTGTATGTTTCCAATTTTAAAAAATAAGTTGGGGATATCATATGATATTGCTTCTATGTGGAATCTTAAAAAAATGATACAAATGAACTTACACACAAAACAGAAATAGACTCACAGACATAGAAAACAAACTTATGGCTACCAAAGGGGAAAGGGGGGGCAGGGATAAATAGGAGTTTGGGATTAACATATGGTATGCACACTACCATATATAAAATAGATAATGAACAAGGACCTGCTGTATAGCAAAGGGTACTGTACTCAATATTTTTTAATAATCTATAAGGGAAAAGAATCTGGAAAAAAAAGATATAACTGAATCACTCTGCTGTACACCTGAAACTAACACAAAACTGTAAAGCAACTATACTTTAATTTAAAAACAATAAGTTGGGGAAAAATAAACATATTTTAAAAAATAAGGTTTATGGGGAAGAGTTAAAAAACACAGTTACTATTGGTGGGGTCTGTACAGTGGAAGGGTTGGTGGCCTTTTCTCCCATGTCATCATCCACAGGACCAGCAGAGACCTGGAGAGGTGGTGTGTGGCAGGGACAACAGGAGGAAAAGGGGTGCTCGGGAGTGAAGTTTACAACCTTTAAGTTATGTTTTTAACTCTAATGTTAAGATCAAGGTCCTCCCTTATTTTCCCTTGAAACTGATCCAGCAACATCAACGAAAATGTTGCACATATATATGAAATATTTTCTCCTTGATGTGTTTCATTTCATATATATGAAAAATAATGAAAAGAACCTCATTAAAAATTTATCTCTACATGGTGGGATTACAGATGCTTTTTATATTTTTCATATTACCTCTCTGAATTTTCCAGATGTTTTTCAAGTGACACATCTTATTTTATAATCAGGAAAAAGTCAGTATTATACGAAAAATAAATGTCATATAGGTAGTATCTCTATGTAACTTGTTTTCTATACTTATCACTATTAACTACCACATTGAATGGGATGTATTTCTTTTATTTAGAAATTAAAGTGAGAAATTTCCAGAGAGTCTGCCCTATATCTTAAAAGGAGTTAATAAATAAACGTTTGATGGCTTTCTTCATACTTTTAATATTATGAGTCTTGACCACCTTAAATGATTTGCCCAGTTTTGAGGAGTTTTTCACATTTACTGATTTTTAACAGTGCTTTGGCCAGTACCTCCACAATTTCAACCTTACTTTCTTTAAAACCCTTGAGTGGGCTTCCCTGGTGGTGCAGTGGTTGAGAGTCTGCCTGCCGATGCAGGGGACATGGGTTCGTGCCCCGGTCCGGGAAGATCCCACATGCCGCAGAGCGGCTGGGCCCGTGAGCCATGGCCGCTGAGCCTGCGCATCCGGAGCCTGTGCTCCGCAATGGGAGAGGCCACAACAGTGAGAGGCCTGCGTACAGCAAAAAACAAACAAACAAACAAACAAACAAAAAAAACTCTTGAGCAAAAATATCTTGGCCTGGTAACTTCTCTAGATGGCAGTTAGTCTGGTCGAGAATGTTATGTGCATTGACCACTGTTTGACTTCATTGCTCAGACATGTCTCTTTCTCAAGATTATTTTCAGATCAGAATCTCCCCAGTGGTTTCCTCAATAAAGACCAATGCCAATAATTCATTTAGTTTCTTGACAAACATATTTTCATCCGTAGGCCCATATTATGTCTACAAATAACCAAATGATTTTTTTTAATTTGCATGAATGAATTTTATATGGACTCACAAAATTCTTTCTGGCCTAATTTCAAATTTTTACCCAATTTGCCATATTTAGTAGGTCTATTTGAACCATGTTTAGGTAGGATTTTCCAAATATGTGCTTAATACTGGGAGTCACTGTATCGAGTATAAAGTTCAAGGTTTTTTGTTTGCTTGCTTGTTTTTTTTTTTTGTTTTTTTTTTTGCGGTACGCGGGCCTCTCCCTGTTGTGGCCTCTCCCGTTGTGG
>NW_006770037.1:213439-221987 GCF_000442215.2 Lipotes vexillifer
TTGCGGTACGCGGGCCTCTCACTGTTGTGGCCTCTCCCGTTGTGGAGCACAGGCTCCGGACGTGCAGGCTCAGCAGCCATGGCTCACGGGCCCAGCCGCTCCGCGGCATGTGGGATCTTCCCAGACCAGGGCACGAGCCCGCGTCCCCTGCATCGGCAGGCGGGCTTTCAACCACTGCGCCACCAGGGAAGCCCACTTGTTTGCTTTTTTTATATACTTTTGCAGAAGGTACTTAAGTTGTGATCATCTTCTGTTTCTTGAGGATGTAGTGGTTCCATTTTTGCTCTTCTTTGTGTCTGTCTCCACTTTTATTCCAGCTAGAGGGTGCCAGACATGGCAGCATCATTGCATAGGGGTCACTGGGCAACAAGAAATAGATATCAGACCAAGGGAAAATGGAAGAGGACTGCCATCTTGGGCAGCTTTGGTAGACCCAAAGAAACACTGACCACAGTGACCATAACTCCTGCTTAATCCTTTCTCCCTGAATCTTCTTGAAAAATCCTTCCTGCTAAGGGTGCAGAGTGAAGAAGAAATTAGAATAAATGGAAACTGTTTTGACAGGAAGTTTGGTAAATCATCTTGGGTGCTAAGCCCCATGTCACACTATCTGAGAGTAATGAGATGGCTTCAGTTTTTATCTAGTTAAAGCTTTAAAGAGACCATGTGCGTAACGTACTTTGGGTGCTTATCACCAATTCGTTCATTCATTTGTAAGTGAAATAACTAACTGAAGAAGTTTAATGGAGCTCCTTTGCAGCCATGATCTGGTGGGTCCAGTAACAGAGAGATGTTACTCTTGGCAGATGAAACTTGTTGGACAGATTCCCATGGGCTAGTTAGCTTGATCACACTTTATTTGAACAATGTGTGTTTTTTTTTAAAGTGTAATACAGGTTCAAATAGATCTTTAATATTGACCTGAGTCACTCACGTATTCATAAGTCTTGGAAGAAATCTGAAGATAGTATGATTGGGAGCTCTTTCAATAAGACAGGGGAAATGGAGCAAAGATATACATAGCTTCCTGTTGTGGCTTCCTGCCTTGCCCTCTGCCATCAAGAAGGGCCAGAGAGCCTGCCACTTCATGATTTCCCTCTTGGGTTTAACTTCAGGGGCATTTCTTTCTACTTGTGAGTTTGCTCTGCTTTTACCTTGTCAGAAAATGACGTAACCCAAAGTACTCACTGTTGTGCCTCTGCTATTCAGAAACTTTGGCCATGTTTAGAAATTGAGTATATTAATCAGTTCAATTACCTGTTCCCTATGCTTCCTTTCATCTTTGTTCTTTTCTTAGAATAAGGGCATCACCCTTACAGGAAAAGAGTCCTATCAAGGCCATTAACTAGCTTATGGATAAGAATGGCAAATTTTGGTTGAGAAATTTTTGTTCTATCTTAATGTGCCTTTGTTCCATTAATGAGAGAAAAGGAAGTGTTTGAGTGTAATAATTATGACTGATTTATAATATAATGTGTTTTGTTCCTTGTAAACTGTTACTGCCTCAAATAAAATGAAAAGAACAAAGAGCATAAATTAATTCATAAAAGACACCTAAGCTGCTCTCAGGATATGGGAGGATTTAGAAAAGCAGCAGGAAAACAAATTAAACTTGGGATAAATGGAAAATTAGGGGGAAATGGGTAAATATGATATATTAACAGCTGCCTGTTCTCTTCTGTAGTAGACTTGTCAGTATGCAGTGGGGCTCACAGCACCCTTCAAGCAAACCCCAATCCTTGCCAACACCTTCCCCCAGTCAGATTAAAGTGACCTTCTATTGAAAAAAAAAAAAAAAAAAAAAAAAAAAAAAAAAAAAAAAAAGTCTTCTATGAATGTTAGGCCCTTAAAATAATTTCTCCTGAACAAAAAAAAATGATGTTTTTCTAAAATGTTTTGTGACAAAATGCTATTTTTAAAAAAAGTAGCATTGCTCTGAATTAGTTGTTTGAAAGGTGCACGTACTTAGCATGGAATAATCATTTTTGCCTACATATGTAAATTAAAGGTCATGTGCTTAGAACTTTGGAAATAAATAGTATACTCTTTTCTCAGGTAGAAACACACTGCAGAATACCACCTTTGGGCTTTTTCATTTTCCTGGGATTGTGACAGTAGGTGACAAGTGACAACAATATTTATTGTAAGAATAACCTATAATTACTGTCATTTTTCAGAGAGGGAGGCATTAGAAATACAAAGGATATAGTGGGACTGTTATAAAAGTCAACCTTAAAGATAAATTCCTTGAGAACAGGACCTCTTCTTGTTTCTTTGTTCCCTACTTTACAACATGCTACATAGAGTGGCACCAAATGAGTAAAGAATGATTGATTCAATTAACAAAATCAGGCATCGTTCTATCTACATAATCATTTTATTTCTGTATGAAAGTTCCTTGTGTTGAGTGGTAACTGATAGTGTCTAAACAAGGGCTAATTTTAGATAGAAAGCCATGTTTTAGATCTAGTGTTATTTTAGCCAGAAGAAAATACAGAGATTGAGTGGGTGCTGGAACATCTCCATTAATTGCCCCCTGAAGATGTATGGAGTAGTTGAGAACAGTGCATCGATGGCAGAACATGGTGGGAAAATTTGCACATTGGCTTCCCACAAGGACCTATTTTGTGCTGTTATTTCATATTTCAGTCTCTAGGATACCAATGTTATAACATCTTAAAGTACTTAAATTTCACCACCAAAATAATTCTGAAAAAAAAAATAAAAGAAATGGAAATTAATGAAATTAAACACATTCTCCTGGGAGAACAGAATTTGTAGCTGGTGCAGCATCAGCAGTGGTCAGTAAGAGGGGAGGAAGCCAGGAGCAGAAGGGTGCGACCCTGGGAGACCCAGCTGCCTGCAGTGCAGTGGGGACAACACAGGGTGCCTGGGATCACACTCAGGTTGGTGTGAGTATCCCAGGGGCCGTGTGACGGACAGAGGATGTCAGGTAGTGAATAGAGTCAGGGTTTCATCGGCCAGCTTCGATGCTGCCTTCTAATAGCATTTATTAAGATTCAGGAAGGAAGGTCTGGCCATCGGGGGTTGAGCCCTGGCAGAATGCCCAACTAAATGGGCAGGATGCAGGGAACATTACCTGGGTGCCCAGGTGTTCCCCAGTTCCCTGGCCATAAGGCTTAAGAAGCAAAATCTATTTCAGACCTTACCCATTGCTGGACATCTGATTTTATATACACTGCTAGGTTTGTCCAGGGCTGCTTGGGTACCAGGTGGGCAGAGTCTGCCGAAAGTAAGGCAGATTTTTAAAGTATCCATCCATCCCAACTTATACAAAGGTATTTTCTAAAAATCAAAGAGCAGCTGGTAGCTGGAAAGGAGGAGGGATGGGCTAGGGAAGACTTGGCCTAACAGACTTTCCCTAACCCTTTGGTAGTCCTTAGGCATGTGAGTGCAACTTCAGCTGATCGCTCTCCCTTTCAAAATGATACCGCCTTTCTGAAATTTCTTCCATCCAAAGTGAAAACAGTCCTGGGACTTTCCTGGCGGTCTAGTGGTTAAGACTGCAGGGGGCACGGGTTTGATCCCTGGTAGGGGGACTAAGATCCCGTATGCCGTGAGGCGTGGTGAAAAAGAAAAAACAAAAGAGTGAAAACAGTCCCCAAATGCTCTGGAGTCAAAATACCAGCAGTAAAACACTTCCTAGCGAAACCCAGCCACTGCCAGGAAGAGTGACGGAGAAGGGATGATTTTTCCATAGATGTACTTGCTAAGCCCCAGGAGGAAAACACAAGAAAATTGCATCCCATTTGTCAGATGGCAGTGATGTGATTGGTTTCCTTCGTACTGCAATCTCCTCTGGAATCTTCCTGCAGGATTCAACATCCTCTAGGGGGTTAGAGCCAGAAACTTAACCTGGTGCCCCATTTATTAGAGCCATGTCTTTTTATTACTTAATATCCGGCAAATGGTATAAATCCTGCACATACTGATGTCCTCTAGTTAAAGGTAGCTAGGATTAATCAAGGGTGTTTTCTTGTTCCCTGAAAGTAAAAATCAGGCTTTAAAACAAAAATAAAAACCATACCATTGAGCTATTTAGCCATGTTTATTTCAATCACAAAAGTAAATCTGACGATTTATTTATTTATTTATTAACATCTTTATTGGAGTATAATTGCAGATTTTTCACTTTCACCTGGATGAGATGAGGCTATGGGTTGAATCTAAATTTTTAAAACATCTATCCATCCCAACTTACTGAAAGGTATTTTTTCTTAATTTTTAAAAATTTTTAAATTAATTTTTATTGGAGTATAGTTGCTTTACAATGTTGTGTTAGTTTCTGCTGTATAACAAAGTGAATCAGCTATACATATACATATATCCCCATATCTCCTCCCTCTTCCATCTCCCTCCCACCCTCCCTATCCCACCCCTCTAGGTGGTCACAAAGCAGGAGCTGATCTCCCTGTGTTATTCAGCTGCTTCCCACTGGCTATTTTACATTTGGTAACGTATATATGTCAATGCTACTGTCTCACTTCGTCCCAGCTTCCCCTTCCCCCTCCCCGTGTCCTCAAGTCCATTCTCTACGTCTGCATCTTTATTCCTGTCCTGCCCCTAGGTTCATCAGAATCATTTTTTTTTTAGATTCCACATATATGTGTTAGCATAAGGTATATCTGTTTTTCTCTTTCTGACTTACTTCATTCTGTATGACAGACTCTAGATCCATCCACCTCACTACAAATAACTCAATTTCGTTTCTTTTTATGGCTGAGTAATATTCCATTGTATATATGTGCCACATCTTCTTTATCCATTCATCTGTCGATGGACACTTAGGTTGCTTCCATGTCCTGGCTGTTGTAAATAGTGCTGCAATTAACATTGTGGTACAAATGCTGGAGAGAGAAAAGGGAACCCTCTTTGATCATTTATTAATCATCAGACACACTATATTATATTAAAAACGAACAAACAAGCCCCACTTTTCTCTCTGGAAAAGGGAAAAAGACTGAAGCTACAGGGTAATGAACCAGCAGTGATGGGGGAAAACAATGGGAGACAGTGGGATAGGAACGATCGCCAAAGCTTATTTATTTGACAGCGTCAAAGGCAGCTGCCAAGGTTGAGACCTAATAAGATTCAGCCACGTCATCGAGATGTAGTCATGCACGTTGATAAAGAGCCGCATTATCTCTGCACTGCACAGATCAGTTTTCAGCCAGTTCTACTGCTTAATGGTTCCTATGTAGACATTAGTCCCAAGAGAGAGCACTTTTAAAAATACAAAGTTGACTTTTATCTTCATTTTAAAAAGAGTGCAGATTTTTTCAGTTTCACCTGGATGAGATAAGGCTAAGGGTTGAATCTAAATTTTTAAAATAACTAATCCCAACTTACTGAAAGGTATTTTTTTTTTAATTTTTAAAAAATTTTAAAATTAATTTTTATTGGAGTATAGTTGCTTTACAATGTTGTGTTAGTTTCTGCTGTACAGCAAATCAGAGGTATTTTCTAAAAATAAAAGAGCAGCTCTTCATCTTTGACACGGTCACCATGAGAGAGCACTTCACCTTGTGTTTTGCAGTCTCTCTTGCCAATAATTTATGCTTTTCAAAATAAGTAAGTAAAAAAATAAATGCACTAACATATATAGCACAAAAATAAGACAGCTTTTACTTGGATTCAGCTACAGAACAGAAACTAAAGCAGATTAGTTACTTAGGCACAAAATTAATGCTACTGGTTTGAATCTGTTTTCTTCGTTTTGAAAGTGTTAAAAGACAAGGTGTTATTTTTGGGAGACATTTCTATATATCATCATTCAGAAAATAGAAGTTAGAAAACTTTTTATAATTCAGCTAGAGTAAAAGCTTTGTTAATTTAAATTCTATTAATTGCCAGTTTGTTTTGTTTCAGGTAGTGACTGGATTGACATTTAACTTTACTTAGCAAACCTCTTCTTTGTGGATAATAATGCAAGTGATTATAATGCAGTAATGTGTAAACAAGCTTGTAAGAGTAATGTTTAAAATATTAAAAGAATAATTTGTTTTTGAAGATCCTTAAGGTCTTTTGAAATAGCTCTTTACATATAAAGATGAACATACCAAACACAAATTATTTTATGTGGTCTTTTAAGCAGGTCTTCAGAGAAGCATCTAGCAGAAAACTCTGCTCACGTACTTTAAGTTACCCTGGAACTTAAAAGTAACACAGTTGACCCTTGTACAATGCAGGTTGAAACTGCATGGGTCCACTTATAAGCAGACTCTTTTCGATAGTAAATAATACAGTACTACACGATCCGTAGTTGGTTGAATCCTCAGATTTGGAGCCGCGGATACCATGTATATGGAGGGGTGACTATAAGTTATACTTGGATTTTTCAACTGCGAGGAGGGGTGGTGCCCCGACCCCCGAGCTGTTCACGGGTCAGCTGTACATTTCCTCCCAATATATCCCATAATTTAGATATTTTAGACTGTTTTTTCCTTCTACTTAGTTTGATAGTTGAGATTTAACAGTACAGCCAGCCCCACTCAGTGGGTTCCTGGACCCTAAATGAAAGGTAGATTTGTAAGCCAACTAGCCTTCTGCTGCTTGAGACTTTGGCTGTTAGAACGTGTTCTGCCCTGGTAATGGATATGGTCCATTGACTGTGTAAAGGTAATGGGCACTGAAGCGTAGATGTTCATTAGGCAAAATATGGATCAGCCTAAGATTATCTTTTAATGCTGTGTTGTTGAGTTTTTGATGTGAGTTCATTGAACAAATATTAATTGAGCACCTATTATGTACCAGGTTCTAGATATTTATAGGCAAATAAAAAAGATATGGCCTCTGTCCTCATGGAGCTTACAGTCTAGCTGGGGAGACAGGAAGTAAACACACAACTACATATATATTTACAAATTATGATACAGAAGTATTTGGAAGGATAGGAACAGGCTGCCATGAGATACAATAGTAAGACTTACTTTGGATAGAACTTATAAATGGAAGGATCCAGGTGAACATTAGGGGTTTTGAGCTCTTAGAATAGTCTCCATTGAATGGTTCTTAGTCTCTCCTTCCCTTTTATCCTTTTTAGACAATGGAAGATAACAAGAATGCTCCAACCATGAATTTTTCCTGTGTTACTGCCAATATTGATCTTTCTTAACCAAGATATAATGAATTTACAGAGGTCTGATAAATTGCAATCATTGGGACCATGGAAACATGGAAGGCAATGTGGAATCTTGAAAAGGGTACCAATCTCCTCAGGAAGACCTGAATTCTTCTAAGGGTCGTGGAGGGGGGTAGGGAGAGAAGAGGACAATATTTACATATTTCATTAGGATTAGAGTGATGTTGGTTCTGCTCTGGACTTTGCCAAGAACTTGCTGTGTGTCCCAAGATGAGTCTTCTGACTTCATTGAATCTCATTCTTTCTTCTATAAAATGAGAGAATTGAAATGAGATAATTTCTAAGGTCCTTTTAGATCCAAAGTCCTGAAGGACCATATAGTATAGTGATAAAAAGTACACACTCTGAAACCAGATTGTAAGCTCTGTCAACCTACTGGCTGCATGACCTAGAGTAAGCTTCTTAACTTCTCTGTGCATTCATTTCCAAAAATGTAAAATGGAGGATAATATTAGTACCCACCTCATAGTGTTATGAGAATTCAATGAATTAAAGAACTTAAAACACTGCCTGCCTCATAGTAAGTACTTAAGTGTTACTATTATTAATATCCTCTGAAAGGAAGTTACCTCCTTAGAGGATGGGGGCAGAATGCTCAAGACACTGGAGCGAACATATAAACAGAACAGTGTGTAGGAACCAAGATTTACATTTCCACAATTCCTATCACACTTCCCTTTGTTTCAGCATGGTTTAAAGGGGCAACTTCTTATTGCTGGAAGAGGAGCTACAACCATAGAATGCTCTATTGGATACCTACAGGGACTTTCCTCTTCCTTAGGTCACAGGCAAGTAATTAAGCCTTGGGGTATGAGGTGTGTACAGGATATGAAACTAGTGCTTACTTCATAATGCTCTCACACCTGCAGCCAGGACCACAAAGCAGCAGAGATAGATGCCGTGACCAAAGGTGCTGAGATGTGGATTCTCTTAAGGCAATGAGTTTTTGTTCTTTTTAAGCAACATAATGAGACCTCATAAATTAAACTTGGGAAGGAGTTTTGAAATCATGAAAAAATTTATTAAAATATTATAAGCATTAACTTCTGTCTATTGCAGAGACTCTGTTTTAATGAAGCTAATGAAGAATTGCAGCATCATTTTCTCTTCATTTTTTCATGCATCCACATCTCTAAAACCCTGTCATTTTTTCTTTGTAGTAGTTTCCTTAGCACTTTCTTCATAAATGGTACTCCCTGGATTCAGTTGGTACCTTAATTTTTATTAAATGTTTAATTAATAACGAATAAATTGAGGGCTTCCCTGGTGGCGCCGTGGTTGAGAGTCCGCCTGCCGATGCGGGGGACACGGGTTCGTGCCCCGGTCCGGGAGGATCCCGCATGCCGCGGAGCGGCCGGGGCCGTGGGCCATGGCCGCTGGGCCTGC
>NW_006770037.1:222134-222922 GCF_000442215.2 Lipotes vexillifer
ACACCCCGGGGAGGGGCGGGCCCCCTGACCCGTGGCTGCTGAGCCAGTGCGTCCGGAGCCTGTGCTCCGCAGCGGGAGAGGCCGCAACCGTGAGAGGCCCGCGTACCGCAAAAAAAAAAAAAAAGAATAAATCGAGACTTTACTATATATCTTCTTCTTTTTTTTGTTTTTCCTGTGTGCTTGTGTGTATAATCATGTGACAGCCAAATAAGTCAAACTGTAAAACTCTAGCCTCTTCCTACATACTCCTTAGATTGGGGGAATATCTCAAATAGTTTAGAAGATTATGCTTCTTTAGTAAAAGAGAGACAAACTAGGATAGTATGATGGGAAGAAAATTGTTTGTGAATCTTGCAAAATATAAAATGTAGCTTTTTAGAGACTTCCGGGGAGGTCCAGTGGTTACGATTGCACGTTTCCACTGTAGGGGGCACAGGTTCCATCCCTGGTTGGGAACTAAGATCGCGCATGCCGCGTGGCGTGGCAAGAAAAATATATATATAGCTTTTTAGATAAAAAGAAAAGGAGAAAAAAGAGAAAAGAAATTGTCTACTTAGAGAAAACATAGTTCCCTGACATTTTTCTGGAGACCAGGGCACTAGGATTCCTTCTAAATGGTCCTTGCGTAGATCGATCCCTTTCTGGGGGAGAAGACCCCAGCTGGTTGTGAGAGCCAACACCTCTTAGCCCTGACCACACAGCCAGACCTCACTCCCAGTCATCCACCAAACCCGGGACCCTTTACTCAGAAAAGTCTCTGCTGCTTCCCACTGCCCCTCTGTCGTCGT
>NW_006770037.1:222932-250937 GCF_000442215.2 Lipotes vexillifer
CCTTTGTCGTCGTGTAGCATCTCCGTGGAGCCTCCTCCCCCTCTTTGGTTTCTCCTCCCTCTCCAAAGGCTGTTCAGAAGGAGCTCAGTTTTTCCTAAAGAGTAAGAAACAAAAATGTCTTTATGTGGGAGTCTGCTTAAGAAATAACCGACTCCTGTTTATAAAGGCCCCTTTCATTCTGTTTGCTGGTCTGTGCTTCCTGAGCAGCCGCGGGTGGGACGGCTCAATGGAGCCCAGTCACAGGCTGCAACTGCTGATTTCCATCCAAGGCTGTGCGGGGGGAGGAGACGGGGAGGGGGAGGAAAGGGTGCTTGTGGCCCTGCAGACGCTCTCCAGGTCACCCAGAGCCACCAGCTCTGCCTTTAAACAGACCAAAGCACATTTCCTGAGCAGGGCGGTCCATTCTACCAAATAACTTTCTTTATGGTTTGCCATGTACAGGGTGGTTTTATTTTTCACAAAATGCCCTTACTTAAAAATAACAACTGAGCAGAGAAAATAATAGGCATTAAGTAGAAAATGGTTGGAACCTAAGGTTTCTTTCTGTGGCAGGCCTGCAAAGTGGTACCCTGGTAAGCCAGCCTGCGGCGTTTCCTGTTGCAACCATCAGGGTGGTGCCCACGGAGAGGCGAAGCTATTCTGAGAGTTCCCTCTCGGTCTCCGATCTTAGTTTAGAATTACATAGAGGTCATCACACAGTCCACACCTTGAATCAGAACTGTGGAGGTAAAGAGAGGGTCAGTTTAGTGATGCACAACTTTTTTTTGAAGCTGTGAAATCAAATGGTTAGTTTCACTTTTCCCCATGCATGTACAATACATATGTATACACATTTTCCTTTTTCCATTCTGCATTGGTAAATATATATATTTTGTATACATATTTAAACTATATAAATATATTTTATATTTTTATATAAATTTTATAATATATAAATATATGCAAATAGTTAAAATATATATTTATATATTATGTATATATGATTTAGATTTAAATGAAAAGACATTTGTATGTGGGACTCTAAATGAATTTCAGAGCATCTTTATAAATGGAGAATGCACCATGTACCAGGATTAATATGGTAAAAGTTTCACTCTTTCTTATTTTTAAAAATTTTACGTTAAACATGGAATAGAATGCAAAATGGATATGGATTTAAGACAAAAATGGAATGTAACCCTTGCTTGTGGAAGGAAAGGCTCAGATTCCCTAGGGGCACAGATTTCCTCTCCTCTCTCAGCCTCAGCAGATACCCTGAGACACTGGGCAGCAAAAATCAGAAAGATTCTCTGATCAAAGGTAGTTAAATCCCCCACCCCTACCTTCATTCTGTAATTGTAAATTCAGTAGCCTTTTCAGGTCTCTCTTTTTAAAAGCATATGTCTCTTGATTTACGCTGTTGGTCCTTCACATCTTAGTTTTACTAAGTTGAATTACTTTAAACAGCTGGCTTTCTGTTCTGATTAGCTTCACAGACCAAATCAGAAGCCGTGAGTTCCTAATGCACGGTCACTTAACAATTTTGTGGACTAGAGCAAATCAGTTCATTCACTTGAGCCCCAGTTTCCTAAATGAAAATAGGCATGATAGCACCTGCTTTGCCATCAGAGAACAGCTATGGAGTCCAAATGCCATAATGTATGTGGAAGACCTCTAGTAGATGATAAAGTAAATATGTCATCCCTCTGAATCATTTTAATTGAGATTAGTGGCACATTATCATGCTTAGTAATGCATTTTACTAATGTATTAGTCAGCAGATGAAGAAAGATGGTGTCGGGAGAGGTAATTTTGAAGTATTGGGTTGGCCAAAAAGTTCGTTTGTGTTTTTCCTGTAACAGGAAAAACCGGAACGAATTTTTTGGCCCTCCCAATAGACATCTAGGAAGATCAGACCGACAGCGTTACTTCAGTGAACGATTTCAGTATTTGAAAGTATCAGAGGTCAGGGGAGAGAAGGAAGAAGAAAGAGGTGAGTAAATGCCAGAACAAAGTTCTGCTGTGTGGTTCAGCACAGGGAACTTGAGGTCAAAACAGCCCCTGATGACCCAAGTTGCTCTAAAGGAAAAAGTCCATAGATGACATTTATCTTCAGTTGTTAGGCAACCCCCGAGACACAGACTGTGGAATTCTAAGTATAGTATTTCTCAAAGCGAGGATCTGCCCAAAGTGCCAATAGGTCAACACTGGTCCCACTTAGGTTTCAAAATAAGCAATGCTCTTGTCTGGTGCAGCCTCCCTGGTGGTTATCCTCCTCATGACAGCCAGCGGTTTCTAAGCATGTACTATGTATGGGGCACTATTCCAGCACAGTGCATACATGACTCATCTTATTTTAACCTCACAGCAACCCGAAGAACTAGATACTTTAATGTTACCATTTTACAGTTGACAAAACTGAGGCCGAGTGTTTAAGAAACTTGACCAGTTCGTATAGGGCAGAAGGTCCCAGCGAATGGCGGTAGTGTGACTATAGAACTGGATAGATTCTGTGTCTCCCTGTACTTCCTCCCAACCGATGGCATAGCCATTGCAGACCAAGTGCAGAAGACAGGAAGCTCTCGCAGTCTGCTCCTCTGAAAACCAGAGGACGTGCCCTTCTTGGGGGCCTGGTGCTCAAGTTCTCTTCTTCAAGACTTGACATTGAAGACTTAAATATACTTGGAGAGGTGAGGACAGAGTAGAGCCAGAAAGGGAAAGTCTCCAAGGAAGTGACCAGTTGTGCTTCTGTTTTCAAAGTTGAATAAGGCTTTGAGAAGAACAGAGATTTAGGGAATGAAAATGCCCATTTTTTAAAAAGTGATCTGTTAGTATTTAGTGAGCTCTCAAATCTGCTCTTGGCACTGGCTTGTTTTGCTGTCTTCCAAATCTTCTGAAATCCCTCAATTTGACATTATGTTTGCTTCTAACTCCCTGCTTCACCGAGACGCATTTAAGTTTATTTAGAGAGAAGTCATGAAGAGCAAAGCAAAATAGTGGATTTTAGATCTTAACTTTTAACAATATCCCATCTCTTCCCTTCTAAACAAATCATAGAAATTATAGGCAAGGGTAGTAGATCCTTACGTTAGGAAAACAACAGAGGGTTTATATCTGACTCTAGAGTGAGCTTTGGACTAATTTGGGGGAGGGGGGTGCAGTGGGCAGAAATGTAGGCCAAAGTTTCATGTTCTAGCACATGACCGACCCAAAGTGACCATTGACACAGGAGCATGGTGGCCCCAATGCTGCTCCCTGTCAGAGATTTCTAATTTTTTGAAAGATTACTTTTGTTACCCTCCACCAACTATTATTAAGTCAATAAAAAATAGACTAACATTTATAACAGTCTAGGTAATAAAGTCACCAAAAGACAGTAATCAGTTTGAGAAAACACTTGGATATAGGTGCCAGATGTTTATATTTCTTTATTTTCAGGCTCATCCATTTCACTCATGGCCCAATCAACAACTCAATGTGTGGGCACCTTTCATAAGCTCTTCTCTGATCAGAAAGAGGCAGCCAGTTAGGGCAGATAATGACTGTCTGAATTGGGGCAGGTTGCCAAGCGTACTTCAATGATTCCTTTTCTTGGGCTTTTAATGAAGAGAAGAGTCTTCCCTCCTGCCTGGGCTGTGCCGGCCTTCTCATTTTTTGTCCCCCCTGACCATTAGCGGTTCCATTTGGTAAGATAATTCTATCCGAGTGAATAGTCAGTCCAGCAACATGGGAACTAATTTTTGTCTGGGATCAAATGTCTATTGCTTATCTGGAGCTGAGGTCATGTTGAATTATAATCACCACTCTTCTTTCCTCTGATCCCTTTTCCCAATTTAATAGCATTAAAATTCCTCATATTCAGATTTTCTTTTGTAAGTCAGGGTCTCTAGTTCAATTAAGACCCAGCTGCCGTGGGATGAATAACAGTGAACTGTACCAGGCCTCCGAAGTCAGGCGGGTCGGATTCTTTGTGTCATTGGCTCAAATGGCAATTCCACTGGTTCAGTTTGTCTTGATCATGTATGTGGCCAAGGATCAAATATCAATTCATGTCCAAAGCTGGAGAAGACTGTTGGCATCTTTCTTTTCTGCTTCTGTTGTCAGCTTCTGTCACATACTTAAATTAAGCTCCTTGCCTTTCTCACTGTCACTTGGACCGTTTCGTTTACCTTTAAGTATATGACTTGGACCAGTTATATACTTCTGTACTGAGCATGCCCTCAAGTGCTTTGCATTTATTAGCTAGAGAAAAATTATTATTTTTTTGTACTTCAATGTTTCATTATTCAAGATTGAATCATAATGTTCCTTACACAGGTATTACAAAACAAGTTTATATTAGTACTTATTTTGTTTCCAGGGGGACCCTTTATGTATCAGTCTCTTTTCTTTTTTTCCAGCTTTATTGAGATATAATTAGCATGTAACATTCTATAAGTTCAAGATGTGCGATGCAATATATTTAGAAGTAATTACCACAATAATGTTAGTTAACATATCCATTGCCTCACATACTTACCTTTTTTGTGTGTATGTATATGCACTAAGAACATGTAAGTTCTGCTCTCTTAGCAACCTTCAAGTATATAATACAGTATTCTTAACTATAGAACTATATTCACCATGCTGTACATTAGATTCCCAGAACTTATTCATTTTGTAGCTGGACGTTTGTACCATTTGACTGACATCTCCCCATATCCCCCACTCCCAACCCCTGGCAAACACCATCTTACTACTTAGAGAGAAATTCTTACTTAACACATCATTGTATTTCACAGTAGTACTGTAAACTCTAATTTTTTTTCTTTCTCTCTCTGGAAAAGAAATGGGTTAGGTACCCTTCCTAGGTGCGTCCGTTATACCCTGGGCTTCCTCCTAGCTTAGCACACAAGACACCATGTTGAAACTACCTATTTGTGGGTCTGTTTTACCTATAGAGTGTGGGCTTCTTAGAAACTGGGGTTGCGTCTGGTTCTCTGTTCTACCCCTGGCTCCCAGTACTGCCTGACACGTTAAGTAGGCAAGCTCGAAATCTCTTGATTATACTGAGATTTGAAAGGAAAGTAGTGCTAGAGGCTGGCAAGATTTCTGTTCAGTTGCCCAGTTACGTTAAATAAGGCCACCCAGATGTTGAGAAAGAATGATCTGTTACTTAAAGGAAGACAATGTTTTTGAAACTACACCTTCCGGAGTTCTTAGCAAATAATGAACCGATCCCCTTGTGTAACTGGATTCATAAGGTTTTGTCATGACACCAAAACACTTCATGGAAATACCGAGTCTCCTCTGAAGTCCCTGCTGGGTGTTTGGCTTTTGCCAGCCTTTGTACCATCACAGTAAATGGTAGGAACTGAACCACAGTCTCATATAATTTATGTACCCTCTTTGTTCTTACCAGACCATAACTATAGTCACTTTTACAGACTTTTATTTACAATAAGAAGCATGTTACAAGCAAGTGGGATTACTGATATTAGGGTTTTGGGGACCAAATCCCAGGAATTTCAAATGAATCTGTAATGCCAGAGTATTAATTAGACCTCTGTAAAATGAATTGGGCTCATTTGCCTAATCAGGGGTCACCTGAATGACGGCCCAGCAAGCAAACTGGCGTAGATACAGGGCTAGTTGTTTCTTTTCCAGCTATTTGAAATAGCTGCTCTAATGGGGCCGTTGACCGCTTCTGTTCATCCCATTCCTGTCTACTCCCCAATGGTGGATGCAGCACACATCCGCAGGACCCACTTAACATTTGCCGAAGATGTGAAAAGGTGTGAGGATGCTAAGAATCCAGAGTCACTCACTAAGCAGCCTTTCAGGACACACAGGCTTTCTGAAAATGAGTATCCATAAACCACAGAATTCTCTAGGAGCTCTGGCAGAATTTGTTTCTCCAAGCAAGACAAAAGGTAAAGAAAGCATACACAGGTATTAGTCATAAATATAAGCCTTGTGTGCTACAGCCCAAAGTAATTAAGTGTGGGTGAGGTTAATGAACATCCACATGTTGCAACTAAAAGTACGTCTACCCCTCTTTTCTCTCAGTTTTGGTGTGACTTTCATGGAAATATTCTTTTTTGTTGTTTTTGTTTTTTACGGTATGTGGGCCTCTCATTGTTGTGGCCTCTCCCGTTGCGGAGCACAGGCTCCGGACACACAGGCTCAGCGGCCATGGCTCACGGGCCCAGCCGCTCCGCGGCATGTGGGATCTTCCCGGACCAGGGCACGAACCCGCGTCCCCTGCATCGGCAGGCGGACTCTCAACCACTGCGCCACCAGGGAAGCCCCATGGAAATATTCTTTAGGATGAGAGAAGACCAAATCCCTTGATCTTTCTATGCTTGGTAAGGTGAAAAACACAAGGAGGAGGTGAGGCTGTTTTTGTTTTTGTTTTTTAACATCTTTATTGGAGTATAATTGCTTTACAATGGTGTGTTAGTTTCTGCTTTATAACAAAGTGAATCAGTTATACATATACATATATCCCCATATCTCCTCCCTCTTGCGTCTCCCTCCCACCCTCCCTATCCCACCCCTCTAGGTGGTCACAAAGCCCCGAGCTGATCTCCCTGTGCTATGCGGCTGCTTCCCACTAGCTATCTGTTTTACGTTTGGTAGTGTATATATGTCCATGCCATTGTCTCACTTTGTCCCAGCTTACCCTTCCCCCTCCCCGTGTCCTCAAGTCCATTCGCTAGTAGGTGTGTGTCTTTATTCCCGTCTTCCCCCTAGGTTCTTCATGACATTTTTTTTTTTCTTAGATTCCATATATATGAGGCTGGTTTTGAGAGATGAGGCTGGCAGTAGTAATTGAAGTAGGTTGCTCTGATGCCAGTTTGACAGATAAATGAAAGTTTTCATAGCAGATTTTCAGTGCCTCTGGAAAACTGTTTGCTAGGATGATATTATCTGTTCTCTCCAGCCAGAAGTAAATGTGTCATCCTAGTTTTAAACTCACCAGTAATGAAAGCATTTATCTCTAGAAATTCCAGAATATGTTTCTATACAGATGACTAATCACCACCCCTGTCTGTGAAGTGGCCCATTTATCTTAGCCTCAACCTGCTTGACAGTGTAAATAACCCTCAGTCAAGAGAATAATGCTCTACTGGGCATGCGTTGCTCTTCTGACTCTTATGTGCACACTTCCTTTGATGTATTTGGTCAGCACACTGTACAAATACAGTCTGAACCCTCATTCCTCTGCAGCAGAATCAGCTTTGCTTTATTTCAGGACCACAAACTGCTTGATCAGCCCTGTCCTGTCTGTACCTTGGTGATGGGGGACACAGTAGCCATGAGCCTGACCCATCCATCACCACCATAAGCAAAATGTTCTGGACGTGAGCTCCATCCTTGGCCCTGCTTCATGGAAGAAACTAGTCATCTTCATAGGAAAGACCTAGTAAGAAAAGGGATTCTATTTTCTGGGGTTTTCTAGTGAAAGTGCTAGTTCTCAGAGACCTAAGAATTGGCTTGTAGTCACCATCTTTGACCGTCATCAGGTCACCTGATCTCTTTATTTCTTCATCTGCAAATCTGGTTCTGGTTTGCCTCGGAGGTGTTTCCCCAAAACAGTGGAAAATACAATATGAGTTCTTGAAGGTAAGCTTCCACTATTGTACTTATCATTCTATATTGATGTCCTAAAATTAAATGGAACAAATAAGTCTCAGGAATATCACCTAGAAGTTAGTATCAAATCCCCTAACCTTCAGGTAAGGGCGACGTTTAGAGTGTCCATCAGGAAACCTGCTTTAAAGCTAACTTCCTGTAATTATTTTTTAAGTTCCAAAATACCAAAGCTCTCAAAGCCCATCTATAAATGATCAGTAAAAGCAAACCCCCTTCTGGGAAATGACTTTTTTGGACAAAGGTATTATAGATGCCTCATTCATTCATTCATTCTACAAATAGTTATTTAAAGCCTGCTGTGAGCCAGGCACTGTTCTAGGCACCAGTGATTCAGCAGTGATCAAAACAGATGAATTCCCTGTGCTCAAGGAGCTTATATTTTAGTAAGCAATACAAGCCATAGAAATAAATAAAGATAAAATATGTCAGATGGTGATAAGTGCTAAGAAAGAACATAAAACTGGGTAAGGGGGATGAGAGGTGTAAGAAGGAGGGGTGATTTTTTTAGACAGGAAGGCCAGGGAAGGCCTCTGATAAGTTGGTATTTGAGCAGACACCTGAATAAAGTGAGGAGGTGAACTGTAAGAAGAGCATTCCAGAGGGGTCAGGATGTGCAAAGGCCCTGGGACAGGAGTAGGCTCGCCATGTTCAAGAAACAGCAAGGAGACACTGTAGCTGTATTAGAATGAAAAGATGAAAGATGAAATCAGAGAGCTGCCCATGGAGCTTATTATTCAGCTCTTGTAGACCATGTTAAAGGGCTGAGCTTCTTTACTCTGAATGAGGTGGGAAGCCATTGGAGAGTTACAGGCAGAGGACTGACATCATTCTGACATACCTTTTATTAACAAACACTCTGGGTGCTACATGAAGAGAAGACTGAAAGGAGTAAGGGCAAAATCAGGGAAGACAGGATGATATTGAAATGTTCAAGCAGGAAATAAAGGTGGCTAAGCCAGTATGGCAGAAGTGGAAGGGAGGAGAGAGGGGTGATTCTGGATATATTTTGAAGGAACAGTTCAGGGATTTGCTGGGAGATTGGAGGTCAGATGTGAAACAAAGAAGCAACAAGAATGTCCTCGAAGATTTTAATCTGAGCAACCAGTAGAATGGAACTGCCATTGACTGCATGAGGAACACTGTGGGAGGAGCAGGTCTTGGGGGAGAAAAATTAAGAATTTGGTTTGGGACATGTCAAGTCTGAGATGCCCATTCAAGTAGAGAGATTGAGTAGGTAGTTGGATATGTGAGTCTGTAGTTCAGGAGCAAAACTAGTAACTGAGATACAGATTTGAGAGGTGTAAGCAAAACAATGATACTTACAGCCATGGGTCTGAATGAGATTAGCAGGGCAGGGTGGCGATGGCTATTGAATGTAAACATAGAAAGTGCAAACATACTGAGACCTGGGGATTGAGGAGATGGATAAAACCAAGAAGGGAGACTGAGATGGAACTGACAGTAAAGTAAAATAAGAATCAAGAAAGACAGAAAATGGGACTTGCCTGGCGGTCCAGTGGTTAAGACTTCGCCTTCCAATGCAGGGGATGCGGGTTCGATCCCTGATCTGGGAGCTAAGATCCCACATGCCCCGCAGCCAAAAAACCAAAAAACCAAAAAAACCCATAAAACAGAAGCAATATTGTAACAAATTCCAAAAAGACTTCAAAATTTTTTTAAAAAAGAAAGAAAATAACAAGGGTTGGCAAGGAGGTGGAGAAATTGAAACCCTTGTGCACTGCACTGGTGATGGGAATGTAAAATAGTACATCTGCTATGGAAAACAGTATGGAGAAGCAGCCGCATAGCACAGGGAGATCAGCTTGTTGCTTTGTGACCACCTAGAGGGGTGGGATAGGGAGTGTGGGAGGGAGGGATATGCAAGAGGGAAGAGATATGGGGACATATGTATATGTATAACTGATTCACTTTGTTATAAAGCAGAAACTAACACACCGTTGTAAAGCAATTATACTCCAATAAAGATGCTTAAAAATAAATAAATAAAAATTTAAAAATAAAGTATTGTCCCTTAAAACTTTTTTTTAAAACAGGATTAACATATGATCCAGCAGTCCCACTTCTGGGCATATTGAAAGCAGGATCTTGAAGAGGTGTTTGTACTTCCATGTTCATAACGGCATTATTCACAATAGCCAAGAGGTGGAAGCAACCCCAGTGTTCATTAATGGATGAATGGATAAACAAAATGTGATATAAACATACAATGATATATTACTTAGCCTTAAAACAAGTAGAAATTCCACCACATGCTGCAATATAGATGAACCTTGAGGACATTATGCTAAATGAAATAAGCTGGTCACAAAAAGACAAATACTGTATGATTTCACTTACATGGGGTGTCTAAAGTAGTCAAACTCATAGAAACAGAAAGTAAAATTGTGGTTGCCAAGGGGTAGTGGGCGGGGGAAATGAGTTGTTCAGTGGGCATAGAGTTGCAGTTTTGCAAGATGAAAAAGTTCTAGGGATCTGTTGTACAACAATGTGAATATAGTTAACACTACTAAACTGTACACTTAAAGATGGTTACAGTGGTAGATTTCGTTATGTGCCCTTTACCACCATTCTGAATGAATCAATCAGGAAGGAAAGGGCAGCATCCCTGAAGTCAAATGAAGAAAGTGTTTAAGGAAAAGGAAGCAAAGCACTGCGTTAAACGCTGCTAGAAGGTTATAGTTGCTGAATAATGGCCCCCAAAGATATCAAGTCCTAATCCCTGGAATCTGCAAATATTACCTCATAAGGGTAAAGAGTCTTTGCAGATGTGATTAAGTTAAGGTTCTTTTTTTTTTTTTTTTTTTCTTTGCGTTATGCGGGCCTCTCACTGTTGTGGCCTCTCCCATTTGCGGAGCACAGGCTCCGGACGCGCAGGCTCAGCGGCCATGGCTCACGGGCCCAGCCGCTCCGCGGCATGTGGGATCTTCCCGAAACGGGGCACGAACCCGCGTCTCCTGCATCGGCAGGCGGACTCTCAAGCACTGCGCCACCAGGGAAGCCCTAAGGTTCTTGACATGAAGTCATCATCCTAGATTATCCTGGTGGGTCCTAAATTCAATAATAAGTATCTTTACAAGAGAGAGGCAGAGGGAGGTGACTCACAGAAGAGGAGGAGGAATTGCGACCACAGAGGCAGACATTGGGGTGATTTGGCCACAAGTCAAGGAATGCCAGCAGCCACCAGAAGCTGAAAGAGGCAAGAAATGGATTCTTTCCTGGAAAGTCCAGGGTAAATCATGGCCCTGATTTCCACTTAGTGGCACTGATTTTGAACTTCTAGCTTCCAGAACTGGGAGAGAGTAAATTTCTGCTGTTTTAAGCCATGAAGTTGGTAGTAATTTGTTACAGCAACCATAGCAAACTAATTTGTTACAGCAACCATAGCAAACTAAGACCAGGGTCAAGTAAGATGAGGACTGAGAAATGCCCATTGGACTCGGCAAGCTGGGAGCTGGACCTGCTGGTGACCAAGACAAATGTAGTTTCTATAGAGTGGTGGGGGAAAGGCTATTTGGAGTGAGCACAGGAAGGAACTGCAGGAAGAGAAATGGATACAGCGAGGCCAGACAAGCTTTCCAGGCCATCTGTAAGGGAAAGCCGAGAAATGGGTTTCTTGCTGGGGAGGGCGTGCAGAGTCAAGGGACAGGTTTTGTTGTTGTTGTTTTTCTTAAGATGGGAGATATTTTAGCATGTTTGTATGCTGATGGGATTGTTCCAATAAAGAGGAGAGGAAAATTGGTGATGCAGGAGAAAATGAGAAGAAAAGGGCAAGGATCAAGTCCTTTAATAGATAAGAAAATATGGGATCCCAGGCTGAAGTGAAGGGACTCCTCACCAAGACAGAGAAAACAACAGGGCACAAGCAGTTCATCATCACAGGAGAAGAGAAGGCGCAGTTTATGAGCATAGAAGTGCACATGCACATGGGTTGGTGGGATTGGTCATGGTAGAATATGGGCGCTCTCTCCTGGATGCTGCTAACTTTTCAGTGAAATAAGAAATAAAGGTCACCAGCTAAGAATGACAATGGAGAGAGAGAAGACATATTAGAGGCTCAAGGAGAAAGGAGAAGATGTGAGAAAAGTCAGTGGAAGTTGACTAAGGAAATGTGGAAGAAAAGCTGGACAGCACTAAGGACCCACTTGAAGTTAATATCTGTGAATTTGCGATTATATGTTTACTCAACACTCTTAGCTGCTCAAGGGTAGATTGCGAGTTGGATTCAACCAGGGCTGGGGATTTTAGCAGCTGGTGTGATCGAGGGAGAAAGAGGCAGAGTTGCTGTTTGTTTAAAGGGAGTGGCCACATGATGGACTGTGGGAGATAAGCCAGGTGAGGTGGCACATGAGGACACGAGGGTCTTGAGAGACAGTGAAAAGGCAGCAGGCTCAATGGATTGGTGTCCTGAATTCTTAGAATCAGGGTGCAGTGGGAGTAATCTGGAAAGACAGGAAATGAACATGAGAGAATGGGAAGCTTGAAACCCTTCTCTCAACCAGCTGGTGTCCACTCGGTCACAGGGCTTTTCTTATATTTATCTGCTTCCCTTGGACATTTAATTTGGGCTGAAACTTAACTACATTGAGAGTCCCAGCGCTGTGGGATTTAATGATAGACTGACAAG
Organism: Lipotes vexillifer; assembly: GCF_000442215.2. NCBI lineage: Eukaryota > Metazoa > Chordata > Mammalia > Artiodactyla > Lipotidae > Lipotes > Lipotes vexillifer. The sequence goes on from NW_006770037.1 coordinate 235,195, forward strand.
AGTGAAACTACATGATTATCTCTAGAGCAACAAGCAAAAAGAACTAGAAAGGAATCAAGCAGTCATCCACCCCAATCCTCTCATTTTACAGAAAAGGAAACTGAGGCCCACAGGGGTGAAAGGACTTGTTTATGATTACTCAGCCAAGTTGAAACTCAAATCCAGACCTCCAGCCTTAGCACTGCCAGCTCTCTTTAATACCCTCCACTGGTTCTCACATTTTCTTCATGAACGTTAGTTCAGTACCTTGGAGAGCTATGACAGCTCATTAAGCATCCTTGTGGCTCTGCTACCTCCATGGCCCTTTGTCTTTCCCTTCACATTTTCATCAAAAGACACCACACATTTACTAAAACAAGATAGCTTCTAAAAAATTCCTTGGAAATCTACACAATTATCTCTTTCTCCTTCCACATAACATTAAACCTATTCTATTAAAATGTAGAGATCTGCTTAGCAAATACTATTCACTCACTAATCAAGGAACCCTTGTATCACATTTGCTGGCTATTTACGTTCTTTGCAAAACTAGTACAAAAAATAACTAAGGTGGAAATATCAAACCCAGTTCCTCTAGTCTAAATAAATTAAAATGTCTCACTGCTGGGTAGTGATCACCATAGGGTATTGAGGGGTCAGGAGAGAGAGTAGGATATTATTTTTATTTCATTGACCCCTCCCACATTCTCCAAATAGGGTTTCTCTAATGGTGACCACACATGGGAGGGTATGTGGGGTAGGTGGGGAATTTAGTAAGAAATCTGAACCTTAAAAATGCTTCCAATTTAGGGGGTAACAAAATGTTAGAAATAAGAAACAGTGAAAAGTGCATCTAACCAGGTATCTTAAACCCAGATTTAAGTCCTTGATTCTGACACTGGGTTATAGCTACCTTTTCTAAGGCAGTTCATTTAATCACTCTAGCCCTTGAGTTTTGTTTTGTTTTTAATCTGTGAAGTTAGGGTCTTGGTTTAGAGGGTTTCAAATGTCTCATATTTAGCTTGTCTTTAAGAGTTAGTGGCACAAATTTGCAGAGGAGCCATTTTCTAACTTGCTCATTCCTAGAAAAATCCTCAACCCTAATTCTGAAGAGGCCTTCCTTTTTATGAGCCCCCAGGGGCTGCCAAAGCTGGACCAAGCTTGTTAACTAAAACATAGGACCACTCGGGTTCCACATGTTTATAGATATTTTCTTAACGTGTCACCAGTGATTCAAGTGTATTAATTCAGTGGTTATGAAACAGATTTCTGTTTTGGGTAGAGGGTTCTGCAAGGTAGCTTCTGGGTCCTGCTAAACTCTGAGATTTAATAACGCCATGAACTCCATGGTATATTAAGTAAGGCCAGTTAAGTTCACAGCCTTTCCTTTCGCAGAACTGCTCTTAGTACCTGGGGACTGGTCTCAAAAGTGTTCATTCTGAGGGCAGGCTAGAAAAGGAATAAAGTGAGTGGCCAAGGTAGTTAAATAGCTCCTAAAAATAGTGTCTACAGTTGAAATGGTTTCAGGACTATATATACACAATTGTCAAACCCTTTTATCAGCACATGAAAAAAGGGTGAATTTTAATGTGTATAAATTATGCCTTGATAAATCTGACTTAAAAAAAAATAGTATCTATAGGATGACTGGTTCCCCAAGTCAACATTTCAGACAGTTCCTTTCACCCTTTGGAGATGGCAAATAAATAGCTGTCCTGGGGAGAATAGTCCCTTTCTTGATTCTACTCCCCACCAGCCCAGGGTGTTTCTGAACCAGTGTGGGCAATCGTTGTCCTTACTTCATGACAAAGTAAAAGAAAACTTGTCCCTTTCTCTTTAATCTGTTACATTTTTCTTCTATTCACTCCATATAATCAAAGGGATATTGGTATGGCAATTTATTTTATGCACCTGGGGCAGTAGTTCTAAGAACAATATTGATTAAAAGAAGAAAAAATGACTCTGTACTATGTATCAGAGCTGTGTAATAGCCTTAAAAGATGTGATATAAAATTTGACACTTGAGTAATGGGGAAACATTAAAATAACTTCATTTTCTTAAGAATGTGGGGGGCAGAGGGAAAGGATAAATCTTGCAGAATGGATAATGAGAAAACCTCTCAGAAGGTCAGCATTTACGCAGGACCCAGCAAATGACTATGTATATTAGTTAATATTATCTTCCCAGCATGATATTACACACCAAAAATAAACACTTCAAGTGGGAGGAAGGCACTTGAAAATTACTGTGAAGGTGGACTTGGTTGTCTTTCGGTGGTAGGATTATAGGAAATTTTTGTTTTCTGAATCTCTGTTTTTTTCAGCTTTCCAATAATGGCTATGTATTTTTTTTATAAGAAAAAAATACATTTAAAAAAGTGAACTGCTCCCTGCCGTCCCTGAAACTCAACTAATAAAAAGGAGATGAGCCCTCCCGGTTTATGTTCTCAGGACTGTGGGATTCTGTCTGAGATGAGTGGTCACAGATTGGTCAAGGGGCCAGTGCTACAAAGGAGTGCTCCGTAACAGACTGATGTTTACGCTTTCAAACTGCGTTTGTGTGTAACTTTGCACCTGGCAAAAGTTATTGATGATGTAGATGTTGCCCAAAACAACCAAAAAATGGTGAAAGAGAAGGACGTGCACCGGTCTCAAGCTTCTTTTTTGGCCCAAGAATGTGGGGATACTTGAAGATCAGATGAGATATAACTAAGAGTCTGGGAGGCGCCCTTTCAGGGAACATGCTTTGTAAGCCCATTCGCTACCAAACGAAAGCCAGTGTAAGCAGTCTGTATCCAGGAGCATCTGTTTGGGGCATGGATGATGCTGTGTGCCAGGTACTCATCCTCAGAAGCAGCAAACGTTTACTGAGGATCTAGGGGGTGCTGGGGGTGCTATGGAGGACTTTCATTCTTTTAACAGTTATTTCTTGAGCACCTACTATGAACACGACAGACGAGGTCTTTGCTCTGAGCTTACATCTAGAGGAGGAGAGAGGCTGATCATCAGTAAATTAATTCGATAATTCCAGATTATTTTAATACATTGAAGAAAATAAACAGGGTGATGTGCAGGAGAATGACAGGGGCTGGACAGGGGTCCTTTAGATAGTGTGATCAAGAGGAGACTTGGTGTTTGAATATAGGCCAGAAGGAGAAAGTAACAGCTATGGGTCGCACCACCCGGGGGCCCTGAAGCATTGCAAACAGGAGAGACAGCAAGTACAAGGGCCCCTTGATGAAACCTAGCTGAGTCTGTTTTAATCAGTAGACAGATTTAGAGCAATTTTGGAGCTAGAATAGCAGGTTTAATAAATACTTATGAGAACAATGGCTGGATAAAATAAAGATAATTAATAACACCAGTCAGCATGCTGTACTTTCTAAAGCCAGAGAAATGGCTTGCACTATTATTATTATTATTTTTTTGGCGGTACGCGGGCCTCTCGCTGTTGTGGCCTCTCCCGTTGCGGAGCACAGGCTCCGAACGCGCAGGCTCAGCGGCCATGGCTCACGGGCCCAGCCGCTCCGCGGCATGTGGAATCTTCCCGGACCGGGTCACGAACCCGCATCCCCTGCCTCGGCAGGCGGACTCTCAGCCACTGTGCCACCGGGGAAGCCCTGGCTTGCATTATTATAGCACAGGCTCGTAGGCTGGTGTGGCCTTGAGGGGCTGAGGAGGGTACTGCAGTCGCCGAGGAACATTCCTTGGCAGAAAAGAGGCTTGAGCTGGGCCATACAATATAGGTGTGTGTGAGGGACGAGAGAGATGGCAAAGCCATGGCTGCTGAGGGATGAGCTGTGTTTGGAGAACAGAGAACAGGCTGATTTGGCTGAAGATTAGGGCTGGTGATGTGGATCAGCAGCAGGCAGTGGAGATTTTGATGGAAATTGTTGCTATGTGTGTATGGACACCTGCTGGCTTTGCATACAGGAAATTAAATCAGCCTGAGGCAGAGGCAGAAGCCCGTCGGCCTCGGATACTAGGCTTGCAAGTTTAATTCTGTGACCACAGAGAACCTTTCAAACACTGTATGTGGATGTGAGCCTTTCCTTCCAGAAGATCCCAATGAAACAAAGTACCTTCCTGGAATTATTGAGGTGGCCCACAGCATGCTCACATCCGCCCAGTGGCCGGTTTCCTTAGAAACTTACTATGTGTAACAAGTGCGCATGCTTCTGGGTCACATACACTAAACGTTCAATAAATCCTTGTTAACTAATTTTGTATCACAGTTGATTTTCAAAAAAATCAGATCTCTTTAAGGTTGTCAACACAAATTGGAAATTTCAAAATTGGAGGTAAAGATGGGTAAAGATTACCCATCCTCCCTCCTCCCAAAAAAAAGGTTCCCCCACTCTTTGGATTGTTTATTGAGTTCTTGCTTATTATTAAGGTCTTGATTAATAGTCACAGTTAGTCACGATCGTAGATTTTCCCCTTTGCCTTTCTTAGTCCCTGATTCCCTTTCCATGTTCCTTCCAGGTCTCAGTGCTTAGTAGTTGCTCAGTAAATGGTGGTGGTCATTCTCTCTATTCATGCCTGCTCCTTGTATAGCACTCCAGAATTTACAAAACACTGTCACAAATGTTAGACACACATGTGCAGTCTGGGAGTTGTCATTCCCACTCGACAACTGAGCCACTGAGTCCCAGAATGATTAAATGATTTCCCTGCTGTAAACAGCTGGGAGTATCAGCCCAGACTGGAATCCAGGTCTTCTCCTAGTACCTGTTTTTCCACTTTTGTATTATCTCTCAGTTGCATCACTGGGAATATCCCCAGACAACACAGTGATTAAAAACTAACCTGAATGGAGGACGTCCGATTCTTATTGGGGGGACTGTATTGGGGAGCTCAGCCAAGGGACTTCTGGTGTTACCGTTTTGTAAACCTAAGGAGCCATCTGAGCAGTGGCGAGGCAGCTCGGGCAGGTGAGTCTTCCTGGACTCCAGGGGCTGCCTAAGGCTTGAGATCCACCAAGGATTTAGGATTAAAGCTGTGGGGTTTTTTTTTTTTTTTTAAGAAATTGATTAACCGATAGGTAATTTCCTACAGAGAGGCAGAGGGCTGCTGCCTGTCAGATCTGCCTTGCCTCTTGTTGTGGAGTATTAGACATCAGTAGGTTCACAGAGCCATTTCTGTGGAAACAGGCTCATTATTTTTCTTTTGTTGGAACCCTACTGATTCGTGATCTGGGCTTCCATATTAAAAAAAAGAAAACCCAACGTGTGCCATATAAAATAATAATCTTGTTTCCTTGGAGTGAACAAAGCCCATCTAACATCTAAAAATGCCAGCTCCCATTTGTGGACACAAGCCATTTCCTTGTCCAAGGCTCAGATAAGAACTAAAAGCTTACATGTCATTTCTTAAGCTGCAACGTGGCCTATTCACTCCTGTGGCATTTTACAAAATCCGTGAAATCCATGACTTTGAGTCAACATTTTTCCAGGGTTATGTGTTTGTCAAGGTCTTTAAAAGCGGCTAACTGATGACCCTTCTTCCAAGAGGAAGCTGTATCTGTGGAGATGTGTTGTTTTGAAAACAACGGTTTGCTGGAAATCGGAGAGCTGTCATTTCAATGAATGGTTTCTGGCAGCAAGTGAGACAGGGAAGCTTGTTGTGTCGTACTCTCCACCTACACAGCCTAGACAGCTCCCATGCTGATTTGAGGAAGTCAGACATCATCTTGTCTTTCTCCCATTTGGTAAGTGGCACCATCCCAGCAAACCACCTGGAAATAGCGCAGAATGGATTGATTGCTCCCTTGGTTCATTCTGTTGCCTCTTGGCCCCAGAGCACTTTTGGTTGGTACAGCTTCCACATCAGCCCTCGTTCGCCTTAGCTCTCCCTGTAGCTACACAGACAGTAAAAATGGCTCTTATGTTTGTGAATATGGCCAACCTATACCATAGTCTCCAGGTTAGGATCAGTCTGCTGCCTCTAAAAACATGAATTGAGACGGGCTAAAGGAAATGGTCTTTCCCTGGGGACCTTGCTTTAGAAACAGCCTTGTCGCTCACATTCTGACTTAATCTAAGTCTCCTCTGACCAGGGATGCGGTGCTTAATTCTCTAGAATTGTTGTGAGGATGAAATAGGATAATTCTTTAAAGTGCTTGGCCCAGTTCCTGACACATGGCAAGCTTTTGATTTATAAGCTAATATTCATTTTCAGTCTGAGTTCCTGGTCCTCTGCTGAAAGAACAGAGCTTTAGGCCTGGAAAATCGAGTTCTGGGAAATGGGAAACACTCAAAGATGTGGAGGGGAGATAGGAGGAGGGGAAAGTCACTTGGAAGGCTCCTGTTTGGTTTTGTTTACAGATTCGTCACCTTAGCCAGCATGGTGGTGGTGTCTGGCTGTCTGCATCCTCTTGCTCCCTGAGCTCCCTGAGGCTCTCTTGGGAGGATACCTTCCCGTGCCTCCTTCCCTGCTCCCCTCCCTCTTGCTATGCTCACCAGTGCCTCCTGGACTCCGGGATCATTCCACAGCCTCCATCCTATGCAAGCCCTTCCATTCCTAAGCCTATGTGCACATACACTACCCTACACCCTGCCTATTCCCCCAACTTGCTCTCCATCTCTCCATTTTATTCCCATCTCCCCATTTTATTCTCCATCTCTAACCCCTACACTGCTCCTCAAAAATGAGCAAAGGCAAGTGAGGAAACCACAACATTGTGACACCCAAAAGAAATCTTTGTGACATCTCCAGTTGTTGAAACACATGATTGGGAAAAAAGTGAGCAAACAAGATGAATTCCACCTCTGATGCCCTGGGCCTTGAAAGTGTTGAGGGAAAAGCAACGAGCTTCACAAATAAATCCCTTATGGATTTTAAATGTCCCTAGTGACTGGAGAACCAAAAGGAAATTCATGTTTGCTGAGGAGTGGAGATTGCAATGTGCTATTTTGGTATTTTCAAGTCAAAATGGCCAACTGGTATTAGAGGATAATGTCTGACAAAAAAACAACCCTGAAAGCTGGCAGGCTATTTTACAATTCCTATTTGATTCACAGTGTAGCCACTGTTCATACATTTACTAGTGTTCTGACTCTGAAAGCCCTTCACAGGAAAGGATATTAAATGTCCTCCCTATATAGAATCTAATCCATTTGATGATGATGTACTTACTTGTTGCAGAATAAATTAGAGTGGGGATCAAAAAATGAGTGGCAGAATGACCAAGCTCAAACTTGGGTTGTGTGTCTGAACAGTTAACAAAGACATTTTTCCACGTGACTAATGGTAGGAACTCTGAAGAATTCTAAATTGGAATAGTTTGGAATTAGTCCTCTAATATAAAAGCAACTACTCACCAATCACCTATGCTAGGGCTAACTGACAAATGAGAATAATAAAGATATCAAGTGACTGGGAAACTAAACCTCTCATTTGTTTTCTAGACCTAGAAATTGTTTGTTTTATTGCCAATGTAATCCTAACCTGGAAATATACAAAACAAATAAATCAAACCCCCTCAGCACCTACTGCAAATATCAAAATGTAGTTCAGAGAAACACACAGTTGTAATTAAAATGAAAGGCCATAGGGAAACCTGCCTGGATCCACACTTTAAAAACACCATTAAAGTATGAAAAGAATGGAATCTTCTGCAATTAACCTACAGTCTCTAAGGCAAAGATCCCTCAATCAAAACATTTCTTTATCTTTGTGCCACAGAAATAAGGGGTTGTGTGTTGATTCCCAACACTAAATGACAAGAAAATGTATGGTTTCTTAGCAGAAAAGTTCCTCCTGAAAGAAATTAAAATACCGGATGTATTTTTAGAAAAAGAAAACTCATATGATGGTTAGAAGAGGCCTGTCCCTCATTTTTGGGGACGGGGAGCAAGTCTCATCAGTTGAAAAGAATAAAATGTCTTCTGTTATTATTCACGGGTTGGAATTGGTGGGATAATTAGGACATTCTTCCATCAATCTCTAACACAAAAGCTCTGTAATTATTCTAGGGGTTTCTGTTGTTTGTAATTTTTTTTTTCCTCACTGGCAGATATTCAGCATAATCTCATTCCACCAGCGCATTGCAAGAAAGATACTATGCTCTTTTTTTAAATGAACATGGACTAAACATCCATAAAGCGTAATAATGCTAATGAGAATTATGAGCACTTACACTTATTCATCACTGGGAAGGTAATAGGGATCATAAGACATAAGTATAAAAGCCCAGTGTGTTGAACCTTTTCTTATGGAGTACTTTCTTTGAGCAGATTTTTCATTCATGGCTCTATGGCTGTTTTTCAGTGTCCTTTCTCACTGAGGGTACTGGGGACCTTTTGAACAGCATGATTCATTGTTGCCTGGCATTCTGCAGGGCATTAGAGTTCCTGCCTCTGCTCGCTAAATGTCAGTAGCCCCCCAGTTATTGTCATAACCCAGTCCACCCCCGCACATTTCCAAATGGCTCCTATTGGGTGATATCTCCCCTGGCTGAGAACTACTGCCGGTGGTTCTCGTGTGGGGCTTGGAGAATAAATTGAACCCCATTTGGAATTTCCAGAGAGTAGACTTTAGAATTTTAAAATGAGATATTGGCTATAGGATTCTGAAAGAATTAATCTGCAGCATTATACCTCCTGTTTCAAATTCAGAGATGTATAACCACTCATAGTCTGTGCCATAACTTGGTTGCCAGTCTGGGCCACTGCAAAGGTAAACTCCAGTGCATCACAAAGCAGGCTAAAGACTAGGCTGATGGGGTGAGGGGGAGTGGTGTCCAGAAATTAATCACCCTTTCTTATTAACTAAAAGGGTTTTTTTTTGTTTGTTTATTTTTAAGAGGGCTGTATCTGTATGTGTGTGTATTTTAAAGCTTTGTCTACATGATCTTTTCAGAGAATTTTACTTTTTCTTTTAGCTATTTCAGTTGTCAGCATATTTAAACCATTTCCTTCCCTCTTAGAAAAATAATTTCAGCCCAATTTGGCTTACATGTAAAATGAAACAGAAACATTAGCAAAGAGTATCTGTGCTTGCCTGTTGAAACAGCCTGTGCATCTAACAGGATTCTGTCAACACTTTATCTTGGCCCCATTATGTTCACAAGGTGGAGTGCCCTCTCCTCAACAACACTTCTCATTGCATGCAATTATTCTCAACTCAGGCAACTCAGGTAGGGGTCGAAGGCAAAAGGTTTCCTCTTCCCCATTAAGAATCAGTGGTGTAGTATTTCTATGCACTAATGATAAACAAGCTGGAAAGGAAATTAAGAACATAATTCCATTTCCGATATCATGAAAAAGAATAAAATACTTAGGAATTAACTAAGGAGGTAAAAGAATTGTACAATAACAACTTCAAAACATTGCTGAAAGAAATTTAAGAAGACATAAATAAACAGAAAGACATCCCATGTTCATAGATTGGAAGAATTAATATTGTTAAAATATCAGTATTACTCAAAGCAATCTACAGATTCAGTGTAAACTGTATTAAAATTCCAGCAATAATTTTTGCAGAAATAGAAAAATCCATCCTAAAATTTGTGTGGAAGGTCAAGGGCCCTGAATAGCCAAAAAGAATCTTGAAAAAGAACAAGTTGGAGGACTCACACTTCCTAATTTCAAAACTCACTACAAAGCTACAGTAATAAAAAATTATGATACAGGCATAAAGATAGACATAGACCAATGGAATAGAGTAGAGAGCTCAGAAATAAACCCTCGCATATATAGTCAAATGATTTTCAACAACAGTGATGAGACCATTCAATAGAGAATGAACAATCTTTTCAACAAATGGTGCTGGGAAAACTAGATATCCACATGCAATAATAATAATAGAGTTGGACCCTTACCTTGCACCATACACAAAAATTAACTCAAAATGGATCAAAGGCAAACATAAGAGCTAAAACTATAAAACTCTTAGAAGAAAATGTAAGGGAGGAAAACTTTTTGCTATAATTACCTCCATTTCTAACAAAGATAACCACAATAAGACTAACTTGTTCACAAATTAAGTCTAATTTCAATAAACTTGGCCTGATTATTTAGTGATTAACCATAGAGACTCTTTCAAAGTTGCTTTACTGGAACCTTTTATAAGAAATTTCAGATTAAACTCTTAAAAGCCTCTCTAGGCTAGGAAGCAAAGCAGAGAATTTGCTGTCAGACTTTGCTTGCAGTACCTATAGATTTGGATGCATTTTTCTCTTTTTGAAATCAGCAAAATATCCTAAGTTTCCCAGACCTGCCAGGAGGTGACATTCCTTACTCATCTGGTAAGGCTGCCAGGAACCCTGTAAACAGGGTTGGCTGATTTTTCCAAGGCGTTTTATTGGCTCCATAAAGTCAGCTTTAGTTCCTTAAAGCTTTCTGGTCATATTTGAGTCTATGTATGTCTCTCTCAAATGCGACATTCCAGTCAAAGCCTTGGACCAATGTTTCCAATTGTGTCCTGTTACAAGGAAAACAGATTCTTATTGAACTTATGCAAATAATTATATTGCCATGAAAATAAGAATACTCATTGAGAGTTTCTTAATTCCTGAGGGACAAAGTAGGGAGAAAAAGTAAATGTTTCATCTTTGTCCACAGAGGTATAATTTACCAAATTGCTCTAAGTCATGGGTAGCTTAAGAGAAAAGGGAAAATTTTTTCCTTAAATCTGGAAAAACAAAACATTAAAGAACCAGCAGTGTTTAATGAAAAGTCATAAAAATTATAATCATCCTCTTCAGTTCATTCAGTTCCATGTATAATAATTAATTCTTGTTGATCTTGTTCTTTTGTTAGCAGTTTTGTGAATCCAGTTTTCCTTAGAGTTCTATAAATCCTTACCCAGTTCAGTGGTATGATCTAAAAGTTATCAGAAGTCTGTATTCCATAGTACTTCTCAGAGTCCTTTCCATGAATTTCTCTGAAGATGAAACACATTTGCAAAAGTTATCAAAGTAAAACAATAAGTATAAATGACAAAAGACTTTTAAATGTCCAGGGTTAAAGATCTAATGAAAGCCCACTACAATGCTATTAACAAGGAAATTTAGTTATTTCTGTGACATACATTCTAAGATAATAACTAGTGATAACATTATACCTGGACATATCAGATTTCTAGGAATTCCATATAATTTCTGGAACACTTATATACCTATACAAATATAACATAAAGCAGGCTTGTATTAACTTATAATTTGACAATGCTTCCCATGTAAGTTAACATACCAAATAAGCCTAATTAGTTAAACATCTCCCGTTTTTTTAATAAGTAGAGAGAACAAATCTTTGGAGATGTTCCAGGGAACCTCTGGAAAATCCCAAGTTACCCTCGGATCAAAAGACTTCATTTAGAATTTGATTTGGGGAAGTTTGTCAAAAATATCAAAGGGTTTGGACACTTGACTAAATAAGATCACAGATAATTATGAAACAATAATTATTTAATTAAAACGATAAAAGATTTTAAAGGCAAATACAGAAGGTTACATAGTTTTAAGCAAAACTTAGCTCTTATTATTAGGACTCACTTAGGTAATCAAAGACCTGATAAAGACAACAGGAAGCACAGAAAATCAAGGACCTGATAAAGACAACAGGAAGCACAGAAAATTATTTAGTAAAAACATAAAATCTCTGCTTCCTATGCAGGTTACTTACAAGGAAAAGAAAAACCTTTCACAATCTCTTCTCAGGAGCAGACCAACAGTTCAATAAAACTTGCTCTTTTAAGCAGAAAATTAAACTTTATTTTTACATAAGCACGCTGTTGATATTAAAGCTTATTTTTAAACCCTTATATTAACAATTCATTTTAGCCAGCTCCATTACCCAAGGTAAAATTCTCTCTTTCTCTCTCACTTCCCAACTTTCTATATTCATTTCGTTTGTCCTTTGTTTCTCCTTTTCCCATTGTGAAATAACCAGCCTTACTTTAAGATAAAGTTACCTTCATTTCCCTTAAGAAAAATGCATCTTCATAGCTCATACCTTTTTTTTTTTAACATCTTTTTTGGAGTATAATTGCTTTACAATGGTGTGTTAGTTTCTGCTTTATAACAAAGTGAATCAGTTATACATATACATATGTTCCCATATCTCTTCCCTCTTACGTCTCCCTCCCTCCCACCCTCCCTATCCCACCCCTCCAGGCGGTCACAAAGCACCGAGCCGATCTCCCTGTGCTGTGCGGCTGCTTCCCACTATCTACCTTACGTTTGGTAGTGTATATATGTCCATGCCTCTCTCTCGCTTTGTCACAGCTTACCATTCCCCCTCCCCATATCCTCAAGTCCATGCTCTAGTAGGTCTGTGTCTTTATTCCCGTCTTACCCCTAGGTTCTTCATGACCTTTTTATTTTTTCTCTTAGATTCCATATATATGTGTTAGCATACAGTATTTGTTTTTCTCTTTCTGACTTACTTTGCTCTGTATGACAGACTCTACGTCCATCCACCTCACTACAAATAACTCAATTTCATTTCATTTTATGGCTGAGTAATATTCCATTGTCTATATGTGCCACATCTTCTTTATCCATTCATCTGTCGATGGACACTTATGTTGCTTCCATGTCCTGATGAGATGATACCTCATTGTAGTTTTGATTTGCATTTCTGTAATGATTAGTGATGTTGACCATCGTTTCATGTGTTTGTTGGCAATCTGTATATCATCTTTGGAGAAATGTCTGTTTAGGTCTTCTGCCCATTTTTGGATTGGGCTGTTTGTTTTTTTGTTATTGAGCTGCTTGTAAATTTTGGAGATTAATCCTTTGTCAGTTGCTTCACTTGCAAATATTTTCTCCCATTCTGAGGGTTGTCTTTTGATCTTGTTTATGGTTTCCTTTGCTGTGCAAAAGCTTTGAAGTTTCATTAGGTCCCATTTGTTTATTTTTGTTTTTATTTCCATTTCTCTAGGAGGTGGGTCAAAAAGGATCTTGCTGTGATTTATGTCAGAGAGTGTTCTGCCTATGTTTTCCTCTAAGAGTTTGATAGTGTCTGGCCTTACATTTAGGTCTTTAATCCATTTTGAGTTTATTTTTGTGTATGGTGTTAGGGAGTGTTCTAATTTCATACTTTTACATGTAGCTGTCCAGTTTTGCCAGCACCACTTATTGAAGAGGCTGTCTTTTCTCCACTGTACATTCTTGCCTCCTTTATCAAAGATAAGGTGACCGTATGTGCCTGGGTTTATCTCTGGGCTTTGTATCCTGTTCCATTGATCTATCTTTCTGTTTTTGTGCCAGTACCATACTGTCTTGATTACTGTAGCTTTGTAGTATAGTCTGAAGTCAGGGAGCCTGATTCCTCCAGCTCCATTTTTCGTTCTCAAGATTGCTTTGGCTATTCGGGGTCTTTTGTGTTTCCATACAAATTGTGAAATTTTTTGTTCTAGTTCTGTGAAAAATGCCAGTGGTAGTTTGATAGGGATTGCATTGAATCTATAGATTGCTTTGGGTAGTAGAGTCATTTTCACAATGTTGATTCTTCCAATCCAAGAACATGGTATATCTCTCCATCTGTTTGTATCATCTTTAATTTCTTTCATCAGTGTCTTATAATTTTCTGCATACAGGTCTTTTGTCTCCTTAGGTAGGTTTATTCCTAGATATATTTTATTTTTTGTTGTAATGGTAAATGGGAGTATTTTATTGATTTCACTTTCAGATTTTTCATCACTAGTGTATAAGAAATCCAGAGATTTCTGTGCGTTAATTTTGTATCCTGCTGCTTTACCAAATGCATTGATTAGCTCTAGTAGTTTTCTGGTAGCATCTTTAGGATTCTCTATGTATAGTATCATGTCATCTGCAAACAGTGACAGCTTTACTTCTTCTTTTCTGATTTGGATTCCTTTTATTTCCTTTTCTTCTCTGATTGCTGTGGCTAAAACTTCCAAAACTATGTTGAATGAGAGTGGTGGGAGTGGGCAACCTTGTCTTCTTCCTGATCTTAGTGGCAATGCTTTCAGTTTTTCACCATTGAGGATGATGTTGGCTGTGGGTTGGAAGATTTTTAATCACAGTTTCTATTTCAGTGCTTGTGATTGGTCTGTTCATATTTTCTATTTCTTCCTGGTTCAGTCTCAGCAGGTTGTGCATTTCTAAGAATTTGTCCATTTCTTCCAGGTTGTCCATTTTATTGGCATAGAGTTGCTTGTAGTAATCTCTCATGATCCTTTGTATTTCTGTAGTGTCAGTTGTTACTTCTTTTTCATTTCTAATTCTATTGATTTGAGTCTTCTCCCTTTTTTTCTTGATGAGTCTGGCTAATGGTTTACCAATTTTATTTATCTTCTCAAAGATCCAACTTTTACTTTAATTGATCTTTGCTATCATTTCCTTCATTTCTTTTTCTTTCTTTTCTTTTTTTTGCGGTATGAGGGCCTCTCACTGTTGCGGCCTCTCCCATCGCAGAGCACAGGATCCGGTCCCGCAGGCCCAGCAGCCACGGCTCACGGACCCAGCCGCTCCACGGCATGTGGGATCCTCCTGGACCGGGGCACGAACCCATGTCCCCTGCATCGGCAGGCGGACTCCCAACCACTGCGCCAGCAGGGAAGCCCCATTTCTTTTTCATTTATTTCTGATCTGGTCTTTATGATTTCCTTCCGTCGGCTAACTTTGGGGTTTTTTTGGTCTTCTTTCTCTAATTGCTTTAGGGGAAAGGTTAGGTTGTTTATTTGAGATATTTCCTGTTTCTTAAGGTAGGAGTGTATTGCTGTAAACTTCCCTCTTAGAGCTGCTTTTGCTGCATCCAATAGGTTTTGGGTCATCATGTCTCCATTGTCATTTGTTTCTAGGTATTTTTTTATTTCCTCTTTGATTTCTTCAGTGATCACTTCATTATTAAGTAGTGTATTGTTTAGCCTCCATGTGTTTGTATTTTTTACAGATCTTTTCCTGTAACTGATATCTAGTCTCATAGCATTGTGGTCAGAAAAGCTACTTGATATGATTTCAATTTTCTTAAATTTACCAAGGCTTGATTTGTGACCCAAGATATGATGTATCCTGGGGAATGTTCCATGAGCACTTGAGAAAAATGTGTATTCTGTTGTTTTTGGATGGAATGCTCAATAAATATCAGTTAAGTCTATCTTGTTTAATGCAACATTTAAAGCTTTTGTTTCCTTATTTATTTTCATTTTGCATGATCTCTCCATTGGTGAAAGGGGGGTGTGAAAGTCCCCTACTATGATCGTGTTACTGTTGATTTCCCCTTTTATGGCTGTCAGTATTTGCCTTATGTATTGAGGTGCTCCTACATTGGGTGCATAAATATTTACAATTGTTATATCTTCTTCTTGGATCGATCTCTTTATCATTATGTAGTGTCCTTCTTTGTCTTTTGTAAAAGTCTTTATTTTAAGGTCTATTTTGTCTGATATGAGAATTGCTACTCCAGCTTTCTTCTGATTTCCATTTGCATGGAATATCTTTTTCCATCCCCTCACTTTCAGTCTGTATGTGGCCCTAGGTCTGAAGTGGGTCTCTTGTAGACAGCATAAATAAGGGTCTTATTTTTGCATCCATGTAGCCAGTCTGTGTCTTTTGGTGGGAGCATTCAGTCCATTAACATTTAAGATCATTATTGATATGTATGTTCCTATTCCCGTTTTCTTAATTGTTTTGGGTTTGTTATTGTAGGTCTTTTCCTTCTCTTGTGTTTTTGTCTAGAGGAAGTTCCTTTAGCATTTGTTGTAAAGCTGGTTTGGTGGTGCTGAACTCTCTCAGCTTTTGGTTGTCTGTAAAGGTTTTTATTTCTCCATCAAATCTGAATGAGATCCTTGCT
>NW_006770037.1:251089-255032 GCF_000442215.2 Lipotes vexillifer
TTTTCTTTGTATTTAATTTTTGATAGTTTGATTAATATGTGTCTTGGTGTGTTTCTCCTTGGATTTATCCTGTATGGGACTCTCTGTGCTTCCTGGACTTGATTAACTATTTCTTTTCCCATATTAGGGAAGTTTTCAACTATAGTCTCTTCAAATATTTTCTCAGTCCCTTTCTTTTTCTCTTCTTCTTCTGGGACCCCTATAATTCGAATGTTGGTGCATTTAATGTTGTCCCAGAGGTCTTGAGACTGTCCTCAGTTCTTTTCATTCTTTTTTCTTTATTCTGCTCTGCAGTAGTTATTTTCACTATTTTATCTTCCACGTCACTTATCCATTCTTCTGCCTCAGTTATTCTGCTATTGATCCTTTCTAGAGTACTTTTAATTTCATTTATTGTGTTGTTCATCATTGCCTGTTTCCTCTTTAGTTCTTGTAGGTCCTTGTTAAATGTTTCTTGCATTTTGTCTATTCTATTTCCAAGATTTTGGATCATGTTTACTATCATTCTGAATTCTTTTTCAAGGAGACTGCCTATTTCCTCTTCGTTTGTTAGGTCTGGTGGGTTTCACCTTGCTCCTTCATCTGCTGTGCGTTTTTCTGTCTTTTCATTTTGCCTATCTTACTGTGTTTGGGGTCTCCTTTTCGTAGGCTGCAGGTTCATAGTTCCCATTGTTTTTGGTGTCTGTCCCCAGTGGCTAAGGTTGGTTCAGTGGGTTGTGTAGGTTTCCTGGTGGAGGGGACTAGTGCCTGTGTTCTCGTGGATGAGGCTGGATCTTGTCTTTCTGGTGGGCAGGTCCACGTCTGGTGGTGTGTTTTGGGGTGTCTGTGGCCTTATTATGATTTTAGGCATCCTCTCTGCTAATGGATGGGGCTGTGTTCCTGTCTTGCTAGTTGTTTGGCATAGGGTGTGCAGCAGTGTAGCTTGCTGGTCGTTGAGTGAAGCTGGGTGGTGTTGTTGAGATGGAGATCTCTGGGAGATTTTTGCCGTTTGATATTACATGGAGCTGGGAGGTCTCTTTTGGACCAGTGTCCTGAAGTTGGCTCTCTGACCTCAGTGGCACAGCCCTGACACCTGGCTGGAGCACCAGGAGACTGTCCTCCACACAGCTCAGAATAAAAGGGAGAAAAAATAGAAAGAAAGAAAGAGGATAAAATAAAATAAAACAAAGTTATTAAAATAAAAAAAATAATTATTAAGAAAAAAAATTTAAAAAGTAAAAACAAACAAAAAACGGATGGACAGAACCCGAAGACAAATGGTGACAGCAAAGCTATACAAACAAAATCTCACACAGAAGCATACACATACACACTCACAAAAAGTGGAAAAGGGGAAAAAAATAATCTATCTTGCTCCCAAAGTCCACCTCCTCAATTTGGGATGATTCGTTCTCTATTCAGGTATTCCACAGATGCAGGGTACATCACGTTGATTGTGGAGCTTTAATCCGCTGCTCCTGAGGCTGCCGGGAGAAATTTCCCTTTCTCTTCTTTGTTCAAACGGCTCCTGGGGTTCAACTTTGGATTTGGCCCCGCCTCTGCGTGTAGGTCGCCTGAGGGCGTCTGTTCTTTGCTCAGACAGGACAGGGTTAAAGGAACTGCTGATTCGGGGGCTCTGCCTCACCCAGGCTGGGGGCAGGGAGGGGTACGGATGCGGGGCGAGCCTGCAGCGGCAGAGGCCAGCGGGATGTTGCACCAGACTGAGGCGCGCCGTGTGTTCTCCCGGGGGAGTTGTCCGTGGACCCCGGGCCCTGGCAGTGGCGGGTTGCACAGGCTCCCCGGAAGGGGCGTGTGGATAGTGACCCGTGCTCGCACACAGGCTTCTTGGTGGCGGCAGCAGCAGCCTTAACGTCTCATGCCTGTCCCTGGGGTCCGCGCTGATAGCCGCGGCTCACGCCGTCTCTGGAGCTCCTTTAAGCAGCGCTCTTAATCCCCTCTCCTCTCACACCAGGAAACAAAGAGGCAAGAAAAATTCTCTTGCCTCTTCGGCAGGTCCAGACTTTTCCCCGGGCTCCCTCCCGGCTAGCCGTGGCGCACTAACCCCCTGCAGACTGTGTTCACGCAGCCAACCCCAGTCCTCTCCCTGCGCTCCGAGCGAAGCCCGAGCCTCAGCTCCCAGCCCCCGCCCGCCCCGGCGGGTGAGCAGACAAGCCTCTCGGGCTGGTGAGTGCTGGTCGGCACCGATCCTCTGTGCGGGAATCTCTCCGCTCTGCCCTCCGCACCCCTGTTGCTGTGCACTCCTCCGCGGCTCCGAAGCTTCCCTCTCCGCCACCCGCAGTCTCCGCCCGCGAAGGGGCTTCCTGGTGTGTGGAAACCTTTCCTCCTTCACAGCTCCCTCGCACTGGTGCACGGCCCGTCCCTATTCTTTTGTCTCTGTTTATTCTTTTTTCTTTTGCCCTACCCAGGTACGTGGGGAGTTTCTTGCCTTTTGGGAGGTCTGAGGTCTTCTGCCAGCCTTCAGTGGGTGTTCTATAGGAGTTGTTCCACGTGCAGGTGTATTTCTGATGTATCTGTGGGGAGGAAGGTGATCTCCGCGTCCTACTCTTCTGCCATCTTCTCCTGAATCCCCCTCATACCTTTTTTTAACCCTAAACACAATCTACTTTTCTTGCACAGAAATGTTTTTCTTATTATTTTTGGTAGTTCCAATTGCATTTATTAATTAGAATTTTTAATTTGTAGAAACCTTAATTTCTAGTAAAAACCAAGAAGTAAGCCGTTGTGAATTGTACATTATACCAGCACTCTTGGATTGGCAAATTTATGAATACATTTTATAATTTCTAAAAGCATATGTTTCTTTGTATTGTAACCTTTCAATGTGGTACATAATATTTACTAATAGACCCAAATATCTTTAGTTTCTCTGTAATCAGAAACCAAAAGTGGATAAACCCATGTTCAATAATTAATGTTTCTGTGTCTTATCTTATTTGGAAATTTTCTAGATATTCCATAAATTTCTATCATTTAATTTAACTTAGCAAAACTCTAAGGGTATAAGTTACCAAAGGGAGTTGGGAAACTATTTAAGTATATATCATAAAACGTAATTATTATTGAAAAGTTCACTTAAAAATTTTTATCCCACTTACATTTATTTAATTCGCTTGTTCCCAACAGTCATATCTAGATCACTCATGAAAATTTCCTAAGACATCAAAGTGGCCAGCCATCATTTTAAGTTATTTTTCTTGTTTACAAATTTTGCAACAGAGATAACATGAGCTTACTTGACTAGTAAACCCAGGTAGAATAAAAGTTGCATGTCTGCATTATATTTAGTGCTGATAACTCTGAAGACATGTCTATTTTAAAGAACTTAAACTAGCATTTGTTTAGCAAAGGGTATCCCACATCACATGAACCTGAAAAACATTTGAGTTAGTTTCTGTGTTTCTGAGTTTTAGGAATGCTTAATTCATAAGAGCTTAAGTTTAAGCCAGTTAAATAGAGCTCATTTACAAAATGATTTTGGCAATACCATACAGAGGTAGAAAAATATCACATATATATAACATAGATTTATAGACATATGTAAACATACAGACAGACACAGAGACTTTATAGCTTTTGTTCTAAAACTTTAGCCATGAATCAGGTACAATAAAATAACACTATTTTATAAATAACAGTTGAATTCAAATTATATCTCTGTAAGACAGAACAAGTTAAGCTTACTCTCTTAAATGGCTAAAGCTTTTTACTAATGTTTGTGCCGGAGACTTTTAAGATTTGTGTTTGTCCTTGACAAGTAATCTTACGAATGCTGTGGACAAGATTTAGGCAAGTGAGTTTATAGTAGTTTGTATTTTTAAAAGCCTCCCCCCTCCTTTTTTTATCTTGTGTCTCAGGCAGTTGTGAGCAGTGTTCTATTTACCTCTTGAGCTGTTTGCTTTATAAATACATGATAAGATTTATATCTTCAAGGGACAGGGAAAGA
>NW_006770037.1:255116-260912 GCF_000442215.2 Lipotes vexillifer
GTAGGAATTTGGGAGTATATCTATTATCAGAAGTCTAAGGTAATTACTATTTAATTTTTTCCTTCTTTTTCTTAAGTCAGGACAATTGGACTTCCAATGTCTTGATTTTTTAATTATATCTGCAAATACCTGAAGGCAAATGGGAAAGGGTCTGAGTGGACTTTGAGCTGCTCTCAGAGCTATGCTTTTGTTTTTCTGAAGATTCAAGTTGCAAATCAAGTATTATTGATTATAATTCCTTTTTTCCTCCTGCAATCTATCTTCAAAGAATTGGGTAGCTTCTTCCATCATAATGCTTAGAGGTTGACTAGTTCACCCAGGCACACTATGTTGAATTTGCCTTTTAAAATTTCATATTAAGGAGGAAATTAAAAGATTTCTATATTCTGGAGCTTCAGAGCTTAACGCAGTATGCCTTTGAAAAGTCTGTACAAAGCATTTTATAAAGACCTTTGGATGTTCTCCTTTTTCTGAGTGTACAATTTAACCTTAGACCAATTCACCTTGGGCGGGAAAGCCTCTACCTTTGCATATAACATATAATATTTAATATATAATATAATGTAATATTTGCTAAACATCAGCCTCCAGCTGATCCATTTCCTGACCATTTTATAGGAGGGCCTGAGAGAAATTCTGGTCATCTGTTTCCTCTGGGAGAAGGGTTGTAAATGGCCAATAATCTTTTAAATACGTCTTTAAATTTGGTAGGATCTTCTGAAAGTGGAGGTAAAGGGCTTTGTAATTTAAAAGGTCTATTGCTTTCCAGGGGATATGAATTCTTTGTGGTGTTGGGTGGAGGGGTCCAGGATACATCTACAAAGGACATTGTATAGAAAGACCTGAAGCTGGCAGAGCCTGATTATGGAGCCCTGGAGAGTAGGAGGAGTTGTAAGGAACAGCAAAGAAAGCCTTACTCTCCATCCTGGATACGTCTGTTAAATTTACTTCCCGGCTTTCAGCGTTTGCATGAGTAACATGTATACTTGGGGCCTAGAGATCAGAGTGCTCTCTACAAATCTTTTAGGGAAAGGGAAGTTAAAACAGGCAGCTGGGTGTTTAAGGGGAAGGTGGAGGAGTTTGAGGAGCTAAGGGAATTTACTGAGGAGAAGGGACCAGATTTTTTAAAGGGGGAACTTACGTTGGATGTGTTCTTTAATTTTTTTTCTGAGTCAAATGTCTGTTCTTTCATCTTGTTAAGAGGGTCCCTAAGGCTAGACATTATATTCCTTTGTGTTCTCTTTTTAATTTGGTCTTTCCATAGGTACCAGTAAGACAGTCGTTTAGAATGAGAGCGCTCTTAAAAAATCTCTTTCTTTCAAATATTGCCAGTTCAAAGGATCCTTTGGCCATTGATGAGTAGGAACTTACATTAATCTCAATAGGGACTCAAACCAGTAAGTCGTTTTACAGTTTAACCATGGATGCAAGAGGCATCCCAAAGGACAGTACAAAAGACATAGTCCTCAGAAGATCCAGAAACTTCATTCCAGATTTAGCCTAAGAAAGCAAAGACCATTGTTGTCATACGTGGTAAGAACGGTATAGTGCAGTGTCTCTGGTCTCTCACAAGAGCATGAGGCCACTCTAGCCACAGATCTACTAATCTATGACACCAGGCAGGCATTAATAGAATGAGACTTTTCCAGCACTAGCAAGACAACAAAGGCTGAGATGACAAAGGCCCCTTATGACAAACTTCCCTGAAAGCTGGCACAGTTGGACAAAGAGAACATTGCTTGTGACTTCATGTCTTGGAATCCAGTCTATTCAACTGGCCACCAAGTGCAAGCTATTACTTGCATTCTCCGGCTAGCAGAAACCAGAGAATACTCTTACGGGTCATAGAGTTATGCTTTCAGGACATAGAACAAGATGAAAGGAAAACTTCACCCAGTTTTTACATTAGAGGACGCAGAGCAAAGTTTGTCTGAAGAGATGCCAGTCTCTTGAGAACCGTGAACTCACCAGTGTGTGAAGCCAGATCAGATAACAGGCTTCTAGAACCTATGCCTGTGTTCTGCCCTATGGTTTTTCTCCTTATGAGAAATGACACAAAAGGCAGAGAAAAAGGAAAACAATGACCATCTCTGGGAGAAAAGGAATAAATAGATAACAAGAGTACACACAACATATCTTTACAAGTCGCCATACGCAAGGAACTAATTCATAAAAATATTTTCTCCTACTAATCTGAATTTAGAAAAAGAAAAGGATTCTTACCATTCTCACTTCTACGAGACCTTGCAGGCAGAGATCTGGGAGACTGATTTGGTACGAATTCTTTCCTTCTGCCAGCACCCACCAGAGGTCCCAGGGTCTCTCAGCTGCTGCAGCTCGAGAGTGAACTGTGCACAGGCAGGGCAGAGCCCTACTTTTGGCACCAAAACTGGAGAGGAGGAAAACTTTCCCCTTCTTCCATTCTTGATTCTTTGGCTGGTCTAATAATTAAATTGACAGACATAAGATTAACAGGAGAAAAACAAATTTAATTTTGTACATATACATGAGCCCATAAAGAAATGAGACTCAAAGAAGTGACCAAAGCAGGCAGCTTTTATACCTTTTAGACAGGGAAACAATATGTTTGTGAAGAATCAACAAGATGAATGGACCTGGGCTTGGGATAGAAAATTATTGAAGAAGTAACAAGGTTTGTTGGTACAGCCTTCCGGGCCCTGAATTTCCTGTCTCTGGCAATAAGGATGCCTTCTACCTTCCTGGTAGAGGGAGGGTGCCTTCACACAGGAGATTTATTTCCTGCTCTCAGGGGGACAAAAAGAGTGAGAGTATTCTTCTTGCACTGGCTATTTTCTTTTTTTTCTTTCTTTTTTTTTTTTTTTTGGGTACGCGGGCCTCTCACTGTTGTGGCCTCTCCCATCGCGGAGCACAGGCTCCGGACACGCAGGCCCAGTGGCCATGGCTCACGGGCCCAGCCGCTCCGTGGCATGTGGGATCTTCCCGGACCGGGGCACGAACCTGCGTCCCCTGCATCGGCAGGCGGACTCTCAACCACTGCGCCATCAGGGAAGCCCGGCTATTTTTTTAACTGACTTCAATTCAAAATAACCAGTATGCCATAGTGACATATCTTGGAGTGGCATATTCTTTTCTCCTTCAAAATAATGGAGCATAACATTCACAACTTTAGTTTTGGCAGTGATTTCCCGGCTCTAACACCAAAGGCATAGGCAACCAAAGAAAAAAATAGAAAAATTTGACTTCATGAAAATTAAAAACTTTTATGCATCAAAGTACACTGTCAACAGAGTGAAAAGGCAATCCATGGAATGGGAGAAAATATTTACAAACCATATATCTGATTAGAGATTGGTATCCAGAATATATAGAAAATTCCTAAAACTCAACAACAACAAACCTGATTTTAAAATGGGCAAAAGGCTTGAATAGACATTCCTCCAAAAAAGATATCCAAATTTCTCCAAAAAAAGATATCCAAATGGCCAATGAACACATGAAAAGGTGCTCAACATCACTACTCATTTGGGAAATGCAAATCGAACTACGATGAGGTACCACCTCACACCCATTAAGATGGCTACTATTTAAAAAAAAGAAAAAAAAAAGAATGTGTTCATGAGGATGAGGAGAAACTGGAACCCTTGTGCACTTTTAGTGATAATGTAAAATGGTACAGCTACTACGGAAAACAGTATTGCTGTCCCTCAAAAAATTAAAAATAGACTTACCCTATATGATCCAACAACTCCATTTCTGGGTATATACTCAAAAGAACTGAAAGCAGAGTCTTGAAGAGATATGTGTACTCCCATATTCACAGCAACATTACTCACAGTAGCTAGAACGTGGAAGCATCCCAAGTGTCCATCAACAGATGAATTGATAAAATATGGTGTATACATAGAATGTAATATTATTCAGCCTTAAAAAGGAAGGAAATTCTGCCACATGCTACAACATGAATGGACCTTGAGGACATTATGCTCAGTGAAACAGGACAGTCATGTAAAGACAAATAATGTATGATTCCACTTCTGTGAGGTACCTAGGGTAATTAAAATCATAGAGACGGAAAGTAGGATGGTGGTTTCCCAGGTTGGGGGAGAAAGGAATGGGTGTTATTGTTTAATGGGTACAGAGTTTCAGATTTGTAAGATGAAAAGAGGTGTGTGTGTGTGTGTGTGTGAGTGTGTGTGATGCATTGTCCAAATGCTTCAAGCTTAGAAGATAAGCTAACTTTTTCTTATTTACCATAGTCACTTTTTAGGAAAATACATACTTCAGTAGGGCTCCAGGACCCAAATCCCAGTGTGTGGAGGGGGGCAGTTCCCTTCACACCAATAAACAATCCTCTGACACCAGTTGAATGTCCTACAATTTAACTTAATTCTTTAATTCTGACACTGCCTACCCAGGGATAACATCAGGTTCCACAGGTGAAGGGTTGATCTTACAAGACTGCCTTCTCTTCCCCCTACCCACAAGCACAATTCAGGCCCCCCATTGCAAGCCCAGGTTGTTACTTCTGACTGACTGACTATAAATCAGAGATTTCCACGACCTCTTCCTTGGTTTTGATTAATTTACTATTACAGAACTCAGAGAAACATTTTACATACTAGGTTACCAGTTTATTATAAAGGAATGTAACTCAGGAACAACCAGATGGAAGAGATGCAAAGGGGAAGAGATGCAATGGGGAAAGGGTGCAGAGCTCCCATGCCCTCTCTAGGTGGGCCACTCTTCCAGCATCTCCACGCGTTCACCAACCTGGAAGCTCTCCAAACCCTGTCCTTTTGGGGTTTTATGGAGCCTTCTTTACACAGTCGTGATTAATTAAATCATTGGCCACTGGCAACTGATTCGAACTTCAGCTCTTTTTTCCTTCCAGGAGGTTGGGGTTGGGGGTGAGTTCTGAAAGTTTCAACCCTCTAATCACATGGGTGGTTCTCGTGGCAAACAGCTCCCCCATCCTCAGGTTGCCTAAGGGCCTTCCAAAAGTCACCTCATTAACATAACAAAAGACCTTTATTGGTCTTACCACAGGAGATTCCAAGGGTTTTAGGAGCTCTGTGCCAAGAATAGGTCAAAGACCAAATATATATTTCTTATAAATCTCAATATCACATACTTCTTTGGAACACTGGTCTAGGACTCTACAGTTCTTTCAGTTTTCAGGAGGGGGATTTCTTCATTGCTCTTATGGGAAAGCAGCCGGATGTGAAAAAGAGGAAAATGCACTAAGTGATTCTGAAAGTGGCCCTAGATTTTGTTGGGTCATATGGTGAAAGAAAAACATACAGGATCTTCCTAAAGCTAGAAGCACAAACCAAAGCCTTTGTCTACTTTTTTTTCTTAAGTCCACTTAGGTTTTATTTGTTCTCTCCCCAGCATTTCTAATCTTACGTCCTGCCCCATCCCTCTTCTTACCCACCTCAACCTCCCACCTTTCCACTCTCCTTCTCTACCTGCACAGAGGTCTCCTTCCATCGTAGGTAGAATAAAGACCCCCAAAGATGTCCATATCCTCATACCTGGAACCTGCAGATTGTTATGTTACATGGCAAAGGGAATTAAGGTTGCAAATGGAATTAAGGTTGCTAATCAGTTGACCTAAAGATACAGAGATTATCCTGTATTATCAGAGGGGACCCAGTGTGGTTACAATGGTTCCTAAAAGTGGAAGAAGGAGGCAGAGGAGAGGCAGAGAGAGAGAGGTGACTACCGAAGAGGTTAGAGTGATGTAGAGTGAGAAGGAGTCAACTCACCTTTGTTGGTTTTGAAAATGAAGAAAAAAGCCAAGAGCCCAGGAAT
>NW_006770037.1:261031-296468 GCF_000442215.2 Lipotes vexillifer
GAATGCCAGCAACCTTTAGAAGCTATGTGAGGAAAGGAGACATTTTCCTTTAGACCTCCAGAAGGAATGAAGCCCTGCCAATATCTTGACTTTAGCCCAGTGGGATCTCTTTCAGACTTCTAACCTCCAGAACTATTAAGATACATTTATATTCTTTAAGCTACTAAATTTGTAGTAAGGTGTTACAGCAGCAATAGAAAACTCATACACTTTCCATCTCAGCCTCCTCAGGACAGCTACAGCTTTTTCCAGGGAACATTAACAGGCATTAGGACATAGACTTTCCTGGATACTCAAATAAAAATAATGGGTTATTTAATCAGTTAATGGCAGATCTGTGAGCCAACAGTAGAGAAACCCTTAATAATAGCGGTGTAAACAAGATAGGTGCTTATTTCTCTTCACATAGATGGCAGCCAGTTCACAGCTGGCATAGTGGCTCTACAGTATCAGTAAGGACCCAGATCCTTCCTGCTCCTCCTGGAGTGTAACCCAGATGTTCAAGATGGAGCTCTGTGGGCAATGTGACTACCTTCTAGGCCAGTAACAGGAAGAAGGGGAGGCAAAGGGCACATCCCTTCCCTTCAGGACACTCCTGCTTATGTCTCATTGGCCAAACTTAGTCATATCACCACACCAAGCTGCAAAGGAGCCTGAGAATGCATCTTTCAGCAAAATGTCCCCAACTAAAATTCAAGGTTCTTGTGGTCTCTGTTAAAAAGAAAAAAAAAAAAAAATTGTTATCACTAATGAAGAGGAGGAAAACGGGTACTGGAAGCAAGCAGTGGTCTCTGCCACAGGTTACTGTGTTATCTGGTTTAGGTTCAAGGGCAGAAGAATAGCTGACCAGACTCTCAGAGGTCCCTCAGGCCCAATGAGGATTTGGAAATTCTGTGATAGTCTGTATTCTAGTGTGATAAATTCTAGTTTGGAGGAAACATGAACTTTACAGAACAGTGTCCAGGGGCCTGTAGACCAGAGCTCCTTCCATTTTGGATCACTGGAAGAGTTAGGCTACTCTACTGGGTAAGTCAATACTCCATCTTGGCCCTGTGAAGTTTTGCAAGGCTGGTAGATGTCCATTTGATTTGGGGGCACATAACTTCCCTGTGGGGCTAAGATGATTAGGTCCCTAACCATGCTGATGAAATCTCAGTTGTTGTTAAAGCCTCCTTTTTTTTTTTTTTTTTTTTTTTTTTAACAGGGAAAGTTCTATAGACATGATATATTAAAGCTGAAAGAGATCCTAGAATTGTTTGACCTGGTTCTCCTAGGTGAGGATGCAGAGTCCAGAGAAATGGCATCACTTTTTTTTTTTTTTTTTTTTGCATGCAGGATCCCTCCCTTGATCTTCAAGCATTTGAAAGTAGAGTTCAGAGATCTTTGTGGCTTCAAAATTCTTTCAGTCTTCCTTCCCATTTTATCGTCTCCAAATCCTTTGAAAATAAATTGAGGGAACAGTTTACTATCCTCCAATTTATACTATAAATGTTGTTGGGCTGGCTTTTGCAGTATTCTTTATAAAATAACACTATCCATGAAGGGACCTCTTTGTTTACAGAGAGTTAAATGTCAAGAAATCAGAACCAAAGAAGATAATTTATAGACTTTTGCTGTTTTGGTAATTAAAATAAAAATTGTTTCTTGATTTTCATGGATATGTAAAAACCTATGTACTGAACTTACTATGGGTTATTTTTCTTTCTGTAGGTTTTCTATGTGTCCTCTTTCCTTTTTGAGATAGTAGCCTGATCCTACTTTATCCCTAGATAAAAATATTCCCCAAAGCTAGTAGAAGTCACGGTTTTTAATTTAATATCTTCAGAACAAGATATGACTGGTGGTGACTGAAGCAGTGTTTAATGTTTCTCATTTCTTGGGTCGTGCACTCTAGTTAAATTGCAGCTCTCAGACATTCCTTCACTGTTGGGTGTCAGTGACCTCAAGGGGCCAATTTACATTGACGGTCCTGAAATAGTATATGGCACCTTGACATGGAGCAACACCTGATGAGAATGTGGGGGAAATGGGTACTGAAAATAAATAGGATACTTTCTGAGATGAACAACAAGAATAAAGTGAGATGGTGGGTCAAGAAATAATTAGAAGAGAAATGAAATTGGGATAGGACTTGAAGGGATTGGGGGACAAGGATGGGAGTGGGTCTGGTAGAGCCAGAGACAAAGAAACCATCTCACCATCTACATAGGTACAGAACTCCCCTCTCTAAACATTTATGTTCCATTTCATATTCATAAAAGTATTGTCTGTTGTACTTAATTTAGAATACCACTGGTCTACTCATCGATGCAAGTAACAATTTAGACATAGCAACGCCTACCCCTTGACATTATAGATCGTTCCTGAAGAATTATGAGTAAAGTAATTGGTTGTGAATCAAGCCATATTTCAAATAGACTGTGCTGGATAAATAACACAAAATAGCCACAAGTCCTATTGCAGTGTCTCTGCAATATAATAGACTGAGGTGCTTACAGTTAACCAGAGAGTCAGCATTTGAGCCCATCAAGAGAACATTGTAAACATAGTGTTTTTAGTCCTTAGGGATTATATAATTTACCATTCCTGCCTCTGCTCACCTTTCATTCCTCATCCTCTGAGGGCACTTAACACAGTATCTAACAATAGCAGTACCCAATAAATAACAACAGTAATTATGCATACTGTCACCCTTACCATTTTGAACTTATTTCATAAATTGACATAAATTTAATAACTTGATTTCTTAATGTGGCAGCATATCTTATCTGATTTGATGAACTTTCTTCTTTTTTTTCTTTCTCCCAAAGGAGGATGGAAGGGCAGAGGTAGGGAGTTGGAAAAGCAAACC
Source organism: Lipotes vexillifer (assembly GCF_000442215.2). Classification (NCBI taxonomy): domain Eukaryota; kingdom Metazoa; phylum Chordata; class Mammalia; order Artiodactyla; family Lipotidae; genus Lipotes; species Lipotes vexillifer. Next base: position 263,883 of record NW_006770037.1, read on the forward strand.
TCTGGCCTGCCTGCCACTCAGACTCAGTGCTGGATTGAGGATGTAGATGGCTGGAGGAGCCTGGCCCGACTATAGCCATTTTGGGGGGATCCCCCAGCTATGATGAATCTGAACATTTGGCAGCTGGAGAATTCTCTGATGCATTTTTACTCCTTGTTTTCTTTCCCAGTGTGTCTGAAAAACCCACCCAGCATTCCAATGGCCAGCAACAACACCGCCAGCATAGCTCAAGCCAGGAAACTGGTAGAACAGCTGAAGATGGAAGCCAACATCGATAGGATAAAGGTAAGGATGGCGTAACCCACACAGCTCAGCTAGCCTTGATTGTCAGGAGCATGACTTGCAGCCATGTGTCATCTGGCTACTTTTCTATGGACAGTGATGAAACCAGTGATGGTGGAAGAGAAACTTAATGGTTAGGCAGAAGTTCATTTTTCTAATGTGTCTTTGCCTTCTCTGGATTTCTCCAGAATAAAATGGTAGTATAAATTAAAACTGGTTCTCTATGTGGTCGTCAAAACAAAACTTAGGCTCATGGCTGAATTCTAGTCAAGGGATTTGGAAAACCCATAAAACAGAAATCTACCAGTTCATTTCTCTGACCTTGTAAAGACCCCCTTCTCACTTGGGTTTAATTTTTTTCTGTCCTTATGTCGGTTCTAATTTTTAGTGTCTATCTTCATGTCTAATCCTTCTATCCACCACTGCATGTTATTTTTTTTCTTCTTTATACCTTACTGGAGTTTCTTTCTTCAGAACGCAAAAACCACATGTGGTCTCCCTGAGAAGTCAAACAGCATAGAGGTTTCATGGAACTTAATACTCCACTTCTTTCTTTCTCTCACTCCCCAGATCTAACCTGACAGCTTTGCCTTAAGTTGGACCTAACGTATTAAGCCAGGACTTTAAACCTTTTGTTGGCAGATTTTCAATGTAAATTAACCCACACAGATAGCTACTGCAGGGTAGTAAAGTAAATTTATGTCAGCTATCAAAGCTTCACTTCCCCAGAAGACCTGAGCATTTTATGAAATGGAACTCAGCAACATATCTCATTTTACTAAAATTAGAACATTCTTTCAGATGCCTTTTTTAAACTGGAAGATTTGTCCATACCTGACTTAGCAATCTGAACAATCCAGCCATGCTTTGGAATGTGCTTCTAAAACAAGGGTCAATAAATTATGGCTCATGAGCCAAGTCCAGCCCACTGACTGTTTTTCTCAGTAAAGCTTTATTAGAACACAGCCCCACCCATTCGTTTACATACTGTCTGTGGCTACTTTCACACTACAGCAGGGTAGAGTAGTTGCAGCAGAGACCCTGTGGCCCACAAAGCCTAAAATTTTTACTCTCTGGCCTTTTAGAGAAAAACTTTGCTGACCACTGGTGTATAGCAGTGGTTCTCAGCCCACCTGTATATTCATATCACCCAGGGAATTTTATAAAAGGACCAATTCTAAGACCACACTGTAGACCAATTAAATTAGAGTCTATTAGGGTATAATTCAGGCAGCAGTATTTCTTTTAATTATCAGTTAATTTCAGTGTATAGTTAAGGTTGGGAACCATGGTCCTATAGGGAGGGGTTTGCTCCTTATGACTCCCATCAGGTCTGGGCTAGAGCATGAAGGGAGAGCTGGTCTTCCTCCATAAGCAAACTGAGCAAATTTCCATCTATCCTGAATCTCCTTTGTAAAATTCAAGTCCTGGTAATGGACCACAAAATGTAAACAGCTTCTTTCTTGCAATAACTTTAATTCTTTATTTATGAATATGATAAAGGGTCTTCACCATCTGTCTTGTGCTTTTTTTTACCTTCCTCTTCTCCTTTTTGTCTCTTCTTTTTTTATTTCCTTTCTTAAAAAAAGTATAATATGGCAAGTGCGCACAGTACCTGCTGAGAGAAGTGAGGTGGCCCAAAGATTGTGGCACCAGAAAGAGTCATTCGGTTCTTTGTTCGTTTTTGGTTCTGCCCATGGACCTTCTGGAAAATGCCACCTTGCCTTTTGGCGTGGCCCAACGAAGAAAAAAGTGTTTGAAAACCACTACTGTGGTTGGCATTTTCTGTTACTCCTCAGCATCCCCAGGCCCACATCCTGAAGGAGGGTGTGATGGTGTTGGTGGTGATGAAAAGCTGACAGTGGGAAGAACAGGACAAAAACAAACCTTTTCTGCCATAGGTCAGATCTTCATCACCTCTCACCTGAATTACTGATTGAAAGGTGCTCTTAGCTGATCTTTGCAATCCCGTCTCAACCCCATCTCCATCCCTGCCGTCGCTTACTCTCCATGTGGCCACAGACAGCTTTCTACAAGAAAACCTCATTAGGTTCCTCTCTTACTGAAGATCTTTTCATGATTCCCATCACCTGGAAAATGAAAGTCAAACTCTATAGCAAAGCATACAAGCTCCTTCTGGCCCCTGCCGCACTTTTCGGCTTCATCCCCTTCCTCTCAGCCACATGCTATATTGAAGCATTTTTAATTCCCTTGATGGCAATTTCAAATGCCTTTAACATTCAGTCTCCTCCTCTCTACGTTTCTGCTTTACCAACTCCAGTGACTTCTTGAAGACTCAATCATTATATCCTTTAAGACACTTTCCCAAACCTTCATCATTAGGTTGGATTTTTGCTATTTTTCGGTTATTCATTTATTCCTTTAACCAATAAATATTTTATTGAGAGCTTTCTAAATTGCCAGGCCTTGTCAGATCTCTATATCTCTATAGAGGTATAGAGCTAGATGAAAAAGAAGACATGATTCTTACTCTCAAGGATCTCCTAGTCTGGTAAGAGGTTACCAAAAAAATGAACAAGACCTATTATTAACACAAATAAGATATCCAAAAAGCATAATTACCAAATACCATGAGAGAGAAGTCAACACCACACCCTGATTCCCTTTGAATACCACTTCTGAAGACACCAAATAAATCACTATCTGTTTTACAGCGACAAACCATTAGCCTAATGAGCTGAACAATGAGTGATTGCCTTCCTACATGATCGTCACTTTCATATCTCCCAATTCCTCTTGACATCATTAGACCTGAAATTGTTGGAAATGCAGTGGCAGCCTGTATCTCAGCATTTGTTCTGCACATCAGAGCCAGGCAGGCATGCTGTGGTGAAGTGTCAGATTATTTTTAGTTTAGCTCTTGGGTAAAACTGCGACTGTGTTGACACTGTTGGCAGCTAGCTGGTTTAGGGCTTGGTTATCTGCCTTTTGGAGTCCCTTCCAGGCTTCTGAGTGGTCAGGCTTCTCCACCTACTTTTGGTACATGATCCCGTCAGCAAGAAGGGGCTTCTCTCTGGAGATCTCAGGTTTCTGATTTTCCAATTAGAGTAGTGACCTCTTCAAGCTATAAATGTGGCAGTGGCTTTACGTCCATCTGGCAGAGCCTAGTACAGCTGAGGCAACAAGGAACAAGGAAAAGGAGGGCCTTCCCTAGTAGTCCAGTGGGTAAGACTCTATGCTCCCAATGCAGGGGGCCCAGGGTCTATCTCTGGTTGGGGAACTAGATCCTGCATGCATGCCACAACTAAGAAGTCCGCAGCTAAAGATCCCATGTGCCACAAGTAGGACTCGGTGCAGCCAAAATAAATAAATAAATAAATAAATAAATTTTTCAAAAAAGGAACAAGGAAAAGGGGACACAGCTGACACTGGAGCTGTCAAAGGTCCCTTAAGCAGGGGGTGGCCTTATCCCTCCTGTGGCCTCCAGAATAACCTGGAGAGGCCCTACCTTGAGAGGGTCTGAATAACATATTCATTTTTAAACCTTCTTGTTTCCTATCCCTTTGCATCACAGATCCTGAGAGATTTGGACTAATGAACCCATTATCTGTTCATAAGCCTCAGGCATATATAAATGATACTCCCAGCCTCTCTGTGTTTCTTTGTTAGCATTTCATTCAAGGAGAGAAAGGAAAGAGAAACCAAAGAAAGCTGGGAAGGGCTCTGAGGAAAGGAGCAGAGAGAGCTTGTGGAAACTGTGACACTCAGATGTACAAAACAACAAGATACACTGCTGTTGAGCAAAGGCCAGTGAAAGAAAGCTTGTCCTGAGAGCGCAAGTTGAGAGAGCATGTGTAAAAGCAAAGGACAGTAGGACTTCAGTTAAATCTATTTATTCATCATTATGTTAGGACTCTGGGTTTCTAATGATAGAAACCTAACCCAAGCTGACTTAAGCAGAAAGAAGGGATCGATTATAAAAGATACAGGGCGTCTCAGAATCTAAGAGCAGAAATGTAGTTGATTAAGCAGGCGGAGTGAGAGCTGGAAGGCCAGCGGGAACTGCAAGTGCTCTGTGATATGCCTCTGTTTCTCCCTGTATAACTGCCTCTTTCTTTTCCTGAGAGGAATAGATTTCTCAGCTGCCTGTTCCATATGGCAGACACAAGGTGGCTGCCCATGGCTCTGAGGATCACATGTCATACTTTCAGCTCCATGAAGAAAGAGATAGATTCATGTCATCCCTTTTAGTCTCACTCCCATATTCCTAGAGTGGTATATTTGTTCTACCAAGGATGAGCCATGCAGCTTCAATCAGCTGATGCTAGAATTGAACCACGTTGCACAAACGTGGCTCCTAGGAACTAACCCACCCATATGGCTGGGAAGGGGACAGATAGTTAAGGAGGGGTGAGAATCATTGTAAGCTAGAAGAATGCCCTTTAACAGAGGGTGTTGTTGGCATCATGAATAATGTAGATGTAAGTGCAAAAGAAAGCCAAGGCCAGGAGGCTGGGTGAAATGATTGCTTCTTATCTAGTTGGATGCTCTTTAAATTGCACATAAAAATGTCAAACTTATTTCTCATTTCTCCCAAATGGTTCCAATAGACCTTTCCAACTGGCTCTTCTCACTATCTCAAAAATATGCTATGCAGATTCCCATCTCTCTGGTTATTCTGGATCCCTCACTGAGAGCACCCTTCCTCTTATTCTTTTCCTATGTCCTATAGACCTAATGTTTGTGTCCCTCCCAAAATTCATATGTTAAAATCCTAACACCCAATGTAATAGTATTTGGAGTTGGGGCCTTTGGGAAGTGATTAGGTCATGAAGGCAGAGCCCTCCAAAATGGAATTAGTGCCCTTATAAAGACTCAGAGAACTCCCTTGCCCCTTCTACCATGTGAGGTTACAGCAAGAACACGGGCATCTATGAACCAGGAAGCAAGACCCTCAACAGACACTAAATCTGCTGGCACCTTGATCTTAGACGTTACATCCTCCAGAACTCTGAGAAATCAATTTCTGTTGTTTACAATCCACCCATTTTTGGTATTTTATTACAGCAGCCCAGCTAGACTAGGGCATTATCCAAATCTTACTCCTCTCTTACAGGTCAGCTTAAATCCCCACTTGTTCATGAATCTCCTTTTCCATTCTGATCCTACTTACTAGTCAATTTACTAAATAATTTTACCTTCATCAGATAATTTTTCAAACTAGACTGCACAGTCCTCAATGTCAAAGACCTTGTTGTCTACTTCTTGGTGATGAGATATGCAGGCAGTCAGAAAACATTTTTGTTAGTGGATAGCTTCAAGTTCACGGACTAAGAGTGTCATATAACAAGACATTAGCAACTATATTTTGCATGACATTTCCAATTACATTTATAGTTTGGGAAATTCCAAGCATGATGTCACTGGCCAAATAAAACTCATTGTAACAGGATAAAATTCAGTGAAATACCAAAAAGAAGGGCATAATTGATCATTTTAAGACAGGTAAATTGTTTCATGTCAAATGTATGATTATAAGTAGCCAGCATTTATAGTATACCTTCTTTCGAAAACAGTTCAACATAAAAAGAACAGACCGATTTTCATAACTGACAAATATGTGTAATTATGGAACCAAATATAAACGTTTCTAATAAGTAAATCATCTTTCTGACAATTGACTCATAATACATTGGAACTGAACTTCAGGGAAAGCTGTAGTGAGAAACAAGCCAGGTAGACATCATGCTTCATTCTAGAGAGTGGACAGACATCTTAGGTTTGGGACTTTTCAAATACTTTTCCAGCATTTGAATTGAAAGTTTTAACATCTCTTCCCTAAAATGCTTGCATTCAACTTATTAGGAACAGTAAGATTCAACCTTCCTTATAGGCCAACTGAGAGTATTTTCAGGGTTAATAAAATAGGTATAGTATGTCTAGGACTTATAGAGGAAAAGGCTGTGTTCAAAGATATCCAGTCCTAATTCATTTGATTTGCTGAAAGTGGAGCAAAAAATCTAATTTGAACCCAGGCATACATTAATAATTGAGCATAAAACTTCATTTTTATGCGGGTTGATATAATTTTTAAAATTCAGTAGATATTTGTTAAGCACCAAGTATGTTCTTAGCCTTGTGCATTATACCTAGGAGCTAGAGAAGCAGTACTGTTAAAGCTTTTGATAATTCAAAATCCCTAGGAAATGTAGTTTTCTGAATAGCCTAGTTTTCAGGCCAGATGAAGTTCTCCCTTCTTAAAAAATGTAACTATTCTGGATGATAATTTTGAATGTCTTTTCTTTCTTTATTGAGATTTATCAATTAAATATCATGTACTTTTCTTGATGCTTGTTTTGAAAATTAATTCTTCTATTTCCTTTTTTTTAAAAATCCTATTGATGTGTATCATCAGTTTAATATCTCCTTGGAGGAACGGGGGGGGGGCAAGATAATTTAGAATATTCACTTTATTTTACAAATTTAAAATAGTAGATATTTATCCATACAATCATACTTTCTCTATATCACAGTCAAAGTTTGATCCTGGGTGCTTTTCACAGTCATAGTGGAGAGATCCTTTAGGCTCACCTTTGGCCACCAGCAGTGATACGGGCACCTGGTGACGTGGGACATCATGGTGATATGGTGCTTTCCATTTCTGGCATTACTAATCTTGCTGACCATTCCACCTGTTGTATTTTCAGTATAATTCCAAGGCATAGCAAAGAATACAGATGTTTCTTCTGCATTTACTAAGGATCAAACTAGATGTTTTAATTTTCCCTTACTTGAATTACATATTAATGATTCAAAGAAAATAAAGACTTTAAAGTAGCCAGCAGCTTTTGACCTGAGTAAAAAGATCTTTCTAGACAAATATCAGGTCAGTCTCTCCTAGTGTGAAAATCTTAGGATCTCTTCCCAGAGGTGTAGCAGTTTCTTTTGCCTTCAGCTCTCTTGCCAGGCTTGTGACAGGCAATGTTCGATGTTCACAATAACTTCTCATTCTAAGCCTCCATCCCAGCGTGATCTTTCAAGTCCTTTTAAGCATCAATTTAAAGTTGTCAACCCTTGATGGCTCCATTAGTGCAGGCAACTCAACTGAAGGAGTGATTGAATGACTGATACCCTTAACACACAGGCAACTTCCCACGTGCATAGGCAGTGACGACCTATCAGTGCTTGTTGGCCTCGTGGCTTGCAAGCATTCTGCAACATTAATTTTAAGACGTGTTTCAATTTCAGGATGTAATGGAGACGGAGCTATAGACTTACTCACCATTTAAATTCTTGGGTCTGGTTTTTATCCTTACCGGCAACTGCTTCTTAAAGCTGTCAGGGCATTTGCCTAGAATGGGTTCCTATTTTTTCAGAGCCTAAAATCACAATCTGGTGGCTTTTATTGGGACTGTCTAGAGTCCCCCTCCCCTTACTCCCTGGTTCTCAGCCCCAGTCTAGTTTGGTGAGGTTGCTGGGTAGCTGGGTTTCCGCAGTTGTCAATCCAGGGAGATCCTTGCTCTTACCAAAAGTAAATTCCTTCACTGCACATCAGATCTCATGTCCCTCATCAGGAACGCGCTCCAGCAGTTCACTGCCCATTCTGAATCACCAGTTTTGGTTCTCTATTGCATCCTTTCCAACAACATTCAAACATAGTGTTATTTCTCCATCTTAAATAAAAATTTAAATTTCTTCTCTTGAACCCCCCATTTCCTCCTCCAGCAACTGCCTCATTTGTTTACTCTGCTTTGCAACGTAACTTCTTGAGAAAGTTGTCCATATTCACTGTTTCTAATATCTCTTTTCCCTTTCTTTAGAAAAAATATTTTTACTCCGGAAATAACCTCAAAGGTACAGAAGAGTTTAAAATACAAGGCAAAAAATTTTGTTTTTTCCTGAACCATTTGAGAAAAGTTGTTAACAGGTGCCCTATCACCTCTGGATACTTTAATTTTTCTTATAAGTAAAAACATTTCTTCTACATAATCATAATACAATTATCATGCATAATTAACATGGATACATCACTACCTTCTACCCCTCAGACCCCATTTAAGTATTGCAAATCATCCCAATAATGTCCCTTTGAGCAAAAGAGCCCAGTTCAGAATCATGGGTTGCATTTAGCTGTCCTGTCGGGCACAGTTCCGTAGACTTCCTTGACTCTTATGACCTTGACAGTTTTTAAGATTATAGGCCATTATTTTATAGACTGTCACTCAATTTAGGTTTGTCTGCTGTTTCTTTATGATTTAATTAAAGCAACAAAACATTAATCGCAGAGAACTGATGGGGTATCCATCTCACTGCATTCTATCAGTGGCACATGATTTCAAATTGTCACTGGTGATATTAACCTTAAGTACTTGATTAAGGTGGTGTCTTCCAGGTTTCTCCATGTAGAGGTATTCTTTTTGCCTTTGTAGTTAAGAAATATTTGGAATTTGAGGGAAGGATCTTGAGGCTATATAACTATCCCATTCCTCATCAAACATTCTATTTTTTTAATTTATTATGCACTTGTGGTTTCCTCTTTTATTGAATCATCATTAATTTTTTTATGTTTAAATTGGCACAGGCTAAATCATTGGCTACTGTGTCCTTTGAAACGCCTCCCTCATTCCTTGAGTACTTCCTTAGTTTTCGGCACAAAAAGATTCTCTAGGGTCCTCTTGTTATTTCCCTGGCCCAGCCCTGGAATCATTCTTTTCTCCAAGAGCACTAGTTCCCTTGAGAATGGTATTTAGAAATCAAGATCTCAATGCTAAGTGTGCTCATTGCTGAAGAGTTGCTGCTCCTGGGTCCTCTCAGTGGGCAGAGCTAGAGAGTTCACACACACATGCACACAAGGGCATGTGTGCACACACACACACACACACTTTTACATCTATATTTCTTTATCTGTACATACGTGTATATGTAACCATGCGTTCACATCGACACCACCGGGTCCTATCCTACACCACAGGGTTCATTCCAGCTTTCTACTTTCCATATTTGTAACTCCCCTCACTGTTGGTGAGAAACCTGGCTCCCCTTATCCTTATTTGATCAACTCCCATGTATGGAACCAAGCTCCCACTCCATAACCTCTGCCTGATGCAGATACCTTCACATCCCACTTGGGCTCCCATGCGCCTCACCAGGCTGCCCCCTGCACAGATGCTCTCCTCACATTGCTCCAGCTCTGACATCCCACCACGGGCCCCTGACCTACTGTAGAAGCTATAATACCTTGCTTGGTCCTACCCTAAGCCTTTAAGATTGAATTGTTCGTAAAGAAGAAGGAGGAGGAGGCCCCATTTGCTCTACACCCATTTCACTCCACCATTCCACTGAAACTTCTCTCATCAAGGTCACCAATGACTTCAAATTGCTAAATCTAGTAGTCAGTCCTCAGTTTTCATCTTACTTGACCTATTGACATGGTTGATGATTCCTTATGCCTTGAAGCACTTTCTTCATTTGGCTCTCAGTACTCCCCACTGTCACAAGCTACTCCTTTTAAATTTCCTTTGCTGTTCCTCTTAGGCTCCCCAACTTCTTATATTGAAGTTGTTCCAGGGTTCAATCCTTGTTCCTCTCTTTTCTATCTAAATGTACTCCTTTGGTGATCTTGCTCATTCCCAAGGCTTTATGTACCATCTATATGGCCTCAAGTCCCAAATTTATGTCTCTAGTCTAAATCTTGCTTCTAACTCCAGCATTGTATATCTCATTAACAAATGTTTCAATTTCAACCTTTCTGAAACTGAATTCCCAGTCTTCCTCCCCAAATCTTCTCTCCCTGCCGCTGAAATGATGGCAACTCCATCTTTCCATTAGATCAGTCCAAACACTTAGAGTTATCCTTAGTTCTTATTTTTTATTCACACACTATCTCTAATCCATCATAAAATCCTGTGATTCTAGATTCAAATGCTGTTTATCCAGAATTATACTTCTCGTCACCACCTCTGCTGCTATTTCTCTGTTCTGAACCACTGTCACCTCTCACTTAGATTATAGCAATAGTCTCCAGGAATCTCCACTTCTACCCTTACTCCCATAGAGTCCTATTCTCAACACAGCATCCAGAATGCTTCTTTAAAATACGTCAATGGCTCCCCATTTCTCTTACCATAAGCTTTATTGTATAAGTTTTTACTCAAAGATTGATTACCTTCTCAATTAAGCCTAACTATTGCAACCTGTCTTCCATGCCCCCCCACCCATATATACACTCTTAATCCCTTTTACCCTTCTCTACTTTTCATTTTCTTATAAAACTTACTACCATCTAACATTCTCTATAGCTATTTATTATGTTTCATTTTCTTCTCTCCATCCTCCTACTCAAATACTATATAAGCAATTTGATTACGCTGTGCATTGGTGTACTTTGATTCATATTTTTTCATTTGGATTTTGTTGAGTTACTTAAACCTGTGGGTTTGTAGTTTTTATCAAATTTGGAAATTTTCAGTTATTAAGTCTTCAAATATTTTTTCTTTCCTCTCATCCACACACCATCTTTCTCCTCTCCTCAGAGACTCCAATTATATGTATATTAGGCCACTTGAAGTTGTCTCCTAGCTCAGTGTATTCTGGGATTTTTTTGCAGGGGGTTGTTTTTTGTATTGGGGGGGGGCTATTGTTGTTTTCAGTCTGTTTTCTCTCTGTGCCTCACTTTGGAGAGTTCCCATTATTGTCTTCAAGTTCACTAATCTTTTCTTCTGCAATGTCTAATCAGGTGCTAATTCCATTCAGTGTGTTTTTTATCTCTAGAAATTTGATTTGGGTCCTTTTAATATCTTCCATGTCTCTTTTAACCCTATTTCGCTTTCCTCTATTTTCTTGATTATATAGAAAATATTTACAATAGCTGTTTTAACAGCATCCTTATCTATTAATTTTATCATCTATGTCAGTTCTGGGTCTTTTTCTCCTCATTATGAGATTAATCAATTTGGATTAATTTTTCTCCTCGTTATGGGATAGATTTATTCCCCCTACTTATTTGTATGTCTGGATTTTTTTTTTTTTTTTTTTTTTTTTTTTTTTTTTTTTTTTTTTTTTTTTTTTTTTTTTTTTTTTTGGATTCCAGACATTGTGAATTTTGTTTTGTGGCAAACTGAAATTTCTTGTTTCTTTAAATATTTGGGGGTTTTGTTCTGTGGTCCAATTAAGTTATTTGGAAACATTTTGATCTATTCAAGGCTTACTTTTAAACTTTGATAGGTGGGTCCACAACAGCCTTTAACCAAGGCCTACTTGGCACCACTACTGAACACACCCTTTTTAAGACTCTACTTAATCCCCTATGTGTTATGAGATCTATGTACTCTAACCAGTAGAAACACAAACTATTCCAGCCCTGTGTGATCGCCAGGGATTGTTTCACTTGATCCTTTCTGAAATTCTTTGCACAGCCTCAAGAAGTTTTCTTCCACATATGTGCTGATTAGTAATTAGCTAAAGACTCAAAAGGAATCCTCTGGAGGCCTCCAGATTGCTCTCTCACTCTCTCTCTTTGTTTGTGTATGTGTGTAGCTCTTTCTTCTCTGTCACTCTCTCCTCAACTCAAGGAGGTTCATGAAATCTGTTTGGGTAGCCCCTCCCTGTGCTGTGGCTTAGAAACCATTTTCAAGCAGTACTGCTGAAACATTCTTGGGGCTTTTCTTGTCTCCCTTCTCTCAGGGATCACTGTCCTCTGCTGCCTGTTCTCTACTATTTAAAAAACATTTGTTCACATATTTTTTTTTTTCAGTTTTTAAGTTAAAGCAGGAGGGTTTAATTGGTTGCTGTTCCTCCATCATCATCAGAATTGGAAGTCTAGAATACTGCATAAGTTCCGCAAGGACAGGAAGCTTTGTTTATTTTGTTCCCTGATTATGCCAATCCCCCAGAACTGTGACTGGCAATTAGGTACTCAGTAAATATTAGGTGAATGGAGTATTTGTTGATTAAGATTGTATTTGAGAACTTCTTCAGCAATTATTTGAGTGTTTCCTATGTGCTGGCACTGATGACACAGTCGTGAATAAAATAGATATGATTGCTGCCTTCATAGAGCAGAATGCCAAAAGGGAAACATTAAATAAACAAACAATGGTTGTAATTATAAATTGTAATAAATGTTTTTCTGTGAAGGAAAAGAATGGGATGCTGTGAAAGAGACTAATGATGAAAGTCATTATTGGATGAGGTAGTCAGTAAAGCCTCTGCAAAGAATGGTATTTCACCCCTGAAGGAAGAGTAGGAGCCAGCCTGGTGAGGAGATGGGGAGAAGACCATTCCAGGGAATTGTGTATGTGAAGCTCTGAGGCAGAAAAGAACTTGGAGCTTTCACGAACTTAGAGAGAGGAGACCTGTGTGGGAGGAAAAAAATGCTGCAACATGAAATTGGAGAGATGGAAGGCCCAAAGTAAGCAGGACCCACAGGCTGTTTTTATGATGTCTTGGCTTTCCACAAAGTACAATGGGAAGCTCTTGAAAGTTTTAAATAGTGGAGTGATATGAGCCAATTTATATTTTTAAAATATCTTTCTAGCTGTAGTACGGAGAGTACTACTCCTGGCACAGTTGTAAAAGTAGAGAAGTTATTTACAACTGAGATTCTTAAAATCTTTTGTGCCCCTAGACCTGTTTGGCTGTCTGCCGAAGCATATGGTCTCCTTCTCAGAATAATGTTTTTAAATTACAAAGGAAACTAATTATATTAAAATATAGTTTAACAGAAAACATTTGTGATACAGCTATATAGATATATACTTCTTCATTAACTGATTATATAGGATGTAATAGTGGGTCTATACTTATAAAGCAAAAGAACATAAATAAATGTTGAGATACCTGCAGTAACTGTAATGTGATGGAAAAGATCTGATTTTTATTGGTGACTGAGTCACAGAAATTGTTAATGCTAATTGTGTTGTCTACATCTATAATGGAAAGAAATGTTAGGTTTCCATTTCAGATTAGTGAAAATAAAGATGTAATTTTTTTTTAATCATTGAACTTAACAGACCACACCCTGCATTCTATTCACGGATCCTGTCTTAGTCCATTTGAGCTACTATAACAGAAAGCCAACAGATATTTATTTCTCACAGTTCTGAGACTAGAAGTCCAAGATCAAGGTGTCAGTAGATGTGGTGTCTGGTAAGGGCCTGCTTCCTGATTTGTAGAAGGCTACCTTCTCTCTGTGACCTCACATGGTTAAAGGGGCAAGGGAGCTCTCCGGGGTCTCTTTTTGTAAGAATACTAATTCCATTCGTGAGGGCTCTACTCTCATGACCTAGTCACCCCACAAAGGCCCCAACTCCAAACACCATCACACTGGGGATTAGATGTCAACATATGAATTGGGGGTGGGGGGGGGGACACAAACATTCAGTCTATAAAATATCCCTTGGAATTTTTTATTTAAGAGGTTATTTCAGTAATTGTGGGAAAAGAAGATGGAGGCTTGGACCAGGGTAGTTGCAAGAGAGGTGACAATAAGGGGACAAATTTGAGATATTTTTCTGGGAGCATCCCTAAACAGTCTGCATGTACTCAGTGGCTTTGGTAGGAGAGCTGGATTTGACGTGAACACAAGTCATGTCTTTCCTCAGGGTGTGCTGGCAGCTATCACCTTGGTAGGAGGTGGGGCTGGAGGTGGAGAGGCTAGGGCCAGAGCCAGGTGTGAGCCAGGGCTTCCTGTCTGCTCAGTGGCTGTTACTGCCCTAATTGGGGTGCGGGCAGGTCCCAAGTTGCTGGAGCAGAAGATCTGAGGGTCAGGTTTGAGCTGGCTCTGTTCCCTTTAATTGTGAACTCTCCCCTCTCCCAGCACCAGCACCCTTGGGAGCAGTGCTGGAGCAAGAGGGGCCCACTTGGGCTCTCAGCGTCTGACAGGGTACAAGCTACAGTGGTCCAGCCACAGAGTTCCGGGTTGCTTCTGATGCACTGCCTGTGTGAGTGCCAGTAATGGCTGCCCCCACCCTGCTCACACAGTGCTTCAGGTCTGAGCCACCTCTGTGTCTCTTAGCGGAGTTCTTTCTGTCATGGCAGCCCTCACTCCAGTGTGGAGCTACGACATGAAGTAAACAGGGCTGGAGCATTCACTCCTCAAGCTGGAGAGCACCAGGCAGTCATGGGAAACCAGCCAGCCACCCACGCAGTTTCAGTCAGCCCTCTCCACTCTGCCTCAGGAGAAATCAAGCACGTATGTGCATTCCTCACAAGTAGACAGAGTCCGGGCTTCCCAAAGCCCTTGTGTTAGTCCCCCCAGCCCTCCAGTCAGCCAAGGGGGCTTGTCTTCTCTGTGCCAGACCCCAGGACTGGAGCCTACAATATGTAGCTCGAACCATTCACTCCCCAGGGAGGATCTCTACCCCTATAATCTCCCTTTTCTTCTGAGTCCCCTCCCTGGGCCACAGGTCCTGACCCGATTGCTTCTCTTCCCTTCCTACCCAATTCCGTGTACATCTTTCTTTCAGCCTTTGTTGTTCAGGAGTTTTCTGCCAGTTTCCATTTAGTTTTCAGTGAGAATTGTTCCACATTTAGTTGTATTTGTGGGGGGAGGTAAGTTCCAGGTCCTCCTACTCTGCCATCTTGATCACCTCCCAAATTTGAGATATTTTTGTAGGAAGAATCAACAGGATGGAAAAGGGAGAGATTACCTAAAGTTACTGGTGAAATCTTCATGGAAGAACTAGGCCTAGGAGTGTGAAACGTAAAATAATCTGTATGCACAGTGTTAGCAAGGATAGTTAGAAAGCAAGAAGATTTGCCAGGCAGACTATTGCTGTGACTCACTGAAAAGTAAGGAACAAGGATGAAGCTATGGGTTGGAAAGAAAGAGCATTCATAAAGATTAAGTCAAGAACACTGAGACTCATGACTCAGGTACTCACGAGCTGTGAGAACTAGGGCAAAAGTTTACCTAATGAAGCCTCAGCTTCACATATTAAAAATGAGGATAATAATAGTAGCTTGTGACCCATAATGTTGTTGTTAGGATTAAATAAAATACTGTATGTAAAGTGGTTAGCACAGTTCTGACATGTAGCAAGGGCAGATGAATATTAGCAATTGTTCTAATTACTGCTAGGATTCTGACATTGTATTGGACCATCACCCACAGGAGATTGCAATCTAGTTGAGGAAACATGATAAAACACATGATATATTTTTAGAAGGAAATTGTTCAGAGTCAAGTGTTCAAATACAAGATATGAGCAACTCTAAGCTATTAAATTTTGCCCAGTATAGTACTTCCTGTACCATAAAAAGATTTTGAGAGTTCCTGCCACATATTTGTATGTGAGCATTGCAGATGAGTAGGGATACTGTTGGATCTCTTGTTAACAAGCAAGTTTTACATATTACTATTGTCCAGTCTCTGCTGCTTGCAGCTAAGCTCCCATCTGGCATAATAATGACTACAGCTCAAACAATTAAAAAAACAAAACAAAAAAGAGGTAATTGAGATTCTGAAAGTCTGTTCTTTGCTTTCATTTACAGGAGCTAAGACAAGAACAGGCCGTTTCTTTTTGTTCTGTCATAATACCATTTCATAAAGATGCACAAAAAATTTCAATCAACCTTTGGAACTACCCCTGCATTTGAGTAGTTTGTATGGAGATGGCTGTGGCTTAATGGCAAAACATTAACATTCAGGTTCTTCTTCTGCTGTGTACTTTGCTATATGACATTGAACCACTCATGCAATGAAATGTACTGAGCCTAAATTTTTCATCTATAAAAGGAGGATAGGGCTTCCCTGGTGGCGCAGTGGTTGGGAGTCTGCCTGCCAATGCAGGGGACACGGGTTTGTGCCCCGGTCCGGGAGGATCCCGCATGCCTCGGAGCATCTGAGCCCATGAGCAATGGCTGCTGAGCCTGTGCGTCCAGAGCCTGTGCTCCGCGACAGGAGAGGCCACAGCAGTGAGAGGCCCACGTACTGCAAAAAAAAAAAAAGGAGGATAATAGTTCCTACCTCAGGATTATTTTATAGATCAATAAAGAAAACTTAAGGTCTGGAACAAAATAGAAACACAGTAAAAATATTTTTATAAGCAATGTAATACCTATTAAAGAGTGAGAATTTAAGTCAAAACTTGTAACAAGAGACAAAGAAAGTCACTATATAATAACTAGGTTAATTTATTAAAAGGTTACAATAATCATAAATGTATACACACCCAAAATCAGAGTACCTATTTAGCAGATATTAACCATTAGTACCATTAAGCAAATATTAGCAGACCTAAAGGGAGAAATAGACAATACAGTCATAGCTGGGAACTTTAATACCTCACTTTCAACAATGGATAGATCATCCAGACAGAAAATCAATATGGAAATGTTGAACTTTGAACTATACTTTAGACCAAGTTAACCCAACAAACATATACAGAACATCGCATCCAACAGCCACAGAATATACATTCTTCTTAAGTGCACATGGAACATTCTCTAGGATAGGTCAAATGATAGGTCATAAAACAAGTCTTGGCAAATTTAAGAAGCTTGAAATCATACCAAAAATCTTTTCCAATCACAATTGTATGAAACCAGAAATCAATAACAGGAATAAAATCGAGAAGTTCACCAATATGCAGAAATTAAACAACACACTTGTGAATAACCAGCAATGGATCAAAGAAGAAATACAAAAAATAATTTTTTTTAAATCTTGGAACAAACAAAAAGAGGAAACAAAACATACCAAAATGTATGGGATGCAGCAAAAGCAGTTCTAAGAGGGAAGTTTATAGTGATAAACACCTACATTAAGAAAAAACTAAAAATGATTTCAAATAAACAATCTAACTGTATACCTCAAGGAACTAGAAAAAAACAGCTTAAGCACAAAATTACCAGAAGGAAGCAAACACAAAGAGCAGAAATAAATGAAATAGAGACCAGAAAAAACAACAGAAAAAATCAGCAAACATAAGGGCTGTGTTTTTTGAAAAGATGGAACAAAATTGACAAACCTTTAGCTAGACTAAGAAAAAAAGAAAAAACTCAAATAAGTAAAACTGGAAATGAAAGAAGAGACATTACAACTGATATCACAGAAATACAAAGGATCCTGAGACTACTTATGAACAATCACATGCAACAAATTGGATAACCTAAAAGACATGGATAAGTTTTTAGAAATACATAACCTACCAAGACTGAATCATTAAGAAATAAAAAATCTGGGGACTTCCCTGGTGGTGCAGTGGTTAAGAATCCGCCTGCTAATGCAGGAGACATGGGTTCAAGCCCTGATCTTAGAAGATCCCACATGCCACAGAGCAACTAATCCCGTGCGCCACAACTGCTGAGCCTGTGCTCTAGAGCCCGTGAGCCACAACTATTGAAGCCCGTGTGCCTAGAGCCCATGCTCTGAAACAAAGAGAAGCCACCACAGTAAGAAGTCTGTGCACCACAATGAAGAGTAGCTCCCACTCTCCGCAACTAGAGGAAGCCCATGCACAGCAATGAAGACCCAATGCAGCCAAAAATAAAAAATAAATAACTAAAATTATTTTTTAAAAAAGAAAGAAATAGAAAATCTGAACAGACTAATTACTAGTAAGGAGATTGAATCAGTAATCAAAAATTTCCCAATAAAGAAAATCTCAGGACCAGATAGCTTTCCTGGTGAATTCTACCAAACATTTAAAAAATTAATGCCAGTTCTTCTCAAATTCTTCCAAGAAATTGAAGAGTAGGGAACACTTCCAAACTATTTTACAGGCCAGCATTACCCTGATACCAAAGCCAGATAAGGACATTACAAGAAAAGAAAACTGAAAACCAATATCCCTGATGAATATGAATGCTAAAATTCTCAACAAAATATTAGCAAACCAAATTCAACAGCACATTGAAAGGATCATATACCACAAACGAGTGGGATTTATTCCTGTGATACAAGGATAGTGCAATGTATGCATGTCGATAAATGTGATACACCACATTAATAGAATGAAAGATAAAAATCATATGATCATCTCATTTAGATGCAGAAAGAAAATTTAACAAAATATAACACCCTTTCATGATAAAAACTCTCAACAAATTGGGTATAGAAGGAATGTACCTCAACATAATAAAGTCCATATATATATCAAGCCCACAGCTGACATCATACTCAATGGTAAAAGAGTAAAAGCTTTTCCTGTAAGATCAGAAATAGGACAAGGTTATCCACTCTCATGACTCTATTTAACATAGTACGGGAAGTCCTCGCCAGAACAGTCAGGGAAGAAAAAATAAAAGATATTTAAATAGAAACAAAAAAAGTAAAATTGTCTCTGTTTGTAGATGATGATCTTATATAGAGAAAACCCTAAAAATTTCACCAAAAAAAAAACAAAACAAAAAACCTGTTAGAGCTAATCAATGAACTCAGTAAAGTAGCTGGATAAAAAATCAACATATAAAAATCAATTGTGTTTCTGTACACTAACAATGAAATAACTGAAAAAGAAATAAAGAAAATCCCATTCACAATAGCTTCAAAAATAAAATACTTAGGAATAAATTTACTCAAGGAGTTGAAAGATCTGTACACTAAAAATTATAAGACTCTGATGAAAGAAAATAAGACATAAATAAATGGAAAGATATCCTGTGTTCATGTGTCAGAAGAATTAATTTTTTTTAATTTAATTTATTTTTTTATACAGCAGCTTCTTATTAGTCATCAATTTTATACACATCGGTGTATACATGTCAATCCCAATTGCTCATTTCATCACACCACCCCCCACCCCCACCCCCGTGGCTTTCCCCCCTTGGTGTCCATACGTTTCTTCTCTACATCTGTAAAATGTCCATACTACCCAAAGCCATCTATAGATTCAATGCAATCTCTATCAAAATTCCAATGGAAGTTTTCACAGAAATAAAAAAATAAATCATAAAAATTCATATGGGACCACAAAAGACTCCAAATAGCCAAAGCAATTCTGAGAAAGAGGAACAAAGCTGGAGGCATTACACTCCCTGATTTCAAACTATATTACAAAGCTATAGTAATAAAAACAGTATGGCATAAAAAATAGACACATGAAACAATGAAACAGAATCAAGAACCCAGAAATAAACCCTAGCATATACCGTCAACTAATATTTGACAAAGGAACCAGAGTGCTTGATGGGAAAATGATAGTCTCTTCAATAAGTGGTGTTGGGAAAAATGGATAATCACATGCAGCAAAGTGAAACTGGACCCCTGCCTTATCCTACTCACAAAAGCTAACTCAAAATGGATCAGACTTCAATATAAGATCTAAAACTGTAAAACTCCTAGAAGAAAACATAGAGAGGGTAAGCTCCTTGACATTGATCTTGGCAATGATTTCTTGGATGTGACACCAAAAGTACTTGCAAGAAAAGCAAAAATAAATAAGTGCAACTACATGAAACTAAAAAGCTTCCACACATTAAAAGAAAGAGTCAACAAAATGAAAAAGCAAACTATGGAATGGGAGAAAAATGTCAAACCTTGTATCTGATAAAGGGTTAATGTAAAGAATTCATACAACTTAATAGCAAACAAACAATCTGATTTAAAAATGGGCAGGGCTTCCCTGGTGGCGCAGTGATTGAGAGTCTGCCTGCCGATGCAGGGGACACAGGTTCGTGCCCCGGTCCGGGAAGATCTCACATGCCGCGGAGCGACTGGGCCCGTGAGCCATGGCCGCTGAGCCTGTGTGTCCGGAGACTGTGCTCTGCAACGGGAGATGCCACAACAGTGGGAGACCTGTGTAGCACCAAAAAAAAAAAATGGGCAGGGGAACTGAATAGACATTATTCCAAAGAAGATATAAATGTCCAACGAATGTGTGAAACAGTGCTCAATACCACTAATCAGGGGAACACAAATTAAAACCACAATGAGATATCACTTTACACTTGTTAGAATGGCTATTACCAAAAAAGACGAGCAATAACAAGTGTTGGCAAGGATGTGGAGAAAAGGGAACCCTTGTGTACTATTGATGGGAACATAGATTGGTACGGCCACTATGGAAAACAGTACAGAGATTCCTCAAAAAATTAAAAATAGAACTATCATAGGATCTAGCAATCCTACTTCTAATATATATATATATACATATATACATATATATATATCCAATCAAGATCTCAAAGAGGTATCTGCACTTGCATATTCATGGCAGCCCTATTCACAATAGCCAAGACATGGAAACAACCTAAGTCCATCTGCAGATGAATGAAGAAAGAAGATGTATTATGTATTATATATTTACAGTGGAGTATTATTCAGCCATGAGAAAGAAGGATATTCTGCCATTTGGGTGGACTCGGAGGGCATTATGTTAGTGAGACACGTCAGACAGAGAAAGATGAATACCGTCACTTATATGTGGAATCTAAAAAACCTGAACTCAGAGAAACAGAGTAGAATGGTGGTTGTCAGGGGCTGGGGGTGGTGAGGGATATGGGGAGATGTCAGTCAAAGGATGCAAACTTTCAGTTATAAGAATAAGTTCTGGGGAGCTAATGTACAATGTGGTGACTGTAGTTAACAATACTGAATTACATACTTGAAGTTCCTAAGAAAGTAACTCTTAAATGTTCTCACCACAATTAAAGAAAAAGGTAATTATGTGATGTGTTAGGGGTGTTAACTAACCATACTGTGGTAATCATTTCACAATATAGAAGTGTATCAAATGATTACACTGTATACCTTAATCTCACACAACATTATATGTGAATTTATCTCAGTAGAGCTGGAATAAAGATAAATAAAAAATGATTTACAATTTAAAAATAGTGAGACTGACTTTAACACAAATATGCTGTACTGGGTTGAAGAGCATCCCCTAAAATTGATGCCCACCTAGAACCTTAGAATGTGATCTTATTTGGAAGTAGGGTGTTTGTAGATGTAATCAAGTTAAGTTGAAGTCATACTGGATTAGGGTGGGGCCTAAGCTGATGACTGGTGGGTAGGATATTTGGACATAGGCAAAGAGAAGAATGCCATGTGAGGACAGAGACACACAGGAGAGAATACCATGTGAAGGTGGAGGCAGAAAGTGGAATGATGCATCTACAAGCCAAGGTACACCAAGTGCCAGCGACCACCAGACACTGATTGAGAAGCATGGAACAGATGCTTCTCCATCAGAGCCTCCAGTAGGGACCAACCCTGCCGACACTTTGATCTCAACATTCTAGCATCTAGCACTGACTGAGGGAATAAATTACTGTTATTTTAAGCCACCTAGATTGGGTTTTGTTTAGCCAGAAAGGGGAAACTAACACACATATCAGTACCTATACCTCTTTCTGTCAGTCAGCATAGGCTCGGTTTTGTTGCAGTAACAAAAGACTCTCTCCTCCGATTCTTCGAGGCTACAATAGCAAAGATATACTTTTCATTCTTCTTCTCACCCACGTGTCATCACAGATAGCTGCCACTCCACAGCATGTTACCTTCAAGCAACCTCTACTTGGAATATTGCCTCTATCTGGCATGAGAAAAACAGAAGATAGAGACCAAACATTCAAAGATTTATGGGATTAGAAGATGAAATTGATTCTCATTTCCAACCTGTAAACTATAATATTGAAAAGGCTTTAAGTGACAAAGTTCTAATCAACTCAATCCTGGGACAAGGAACAAATCAAGAGTATGGCCACCATGTTTTACTAAAACCTCTGAATCAATTAAGGTGGTTTACAGTAAATTATTTCAGTTAGACAAAATGGCAGAGGCAAAGTATGCATTGGTTCTTGAAGCTTCTGCCCCAAAGTGACTCACATCACTTCTACTCATGTCTCATTGGCCAGAGCAAGTCTGATGCCATTGTATGAGTATGTATAACCCACATATAGGAGGGGCTGTGAATCTTTTCAGAAACACTACAATCTCCCCACTCTTACAGAGGATTATCCTTTCAGTAGTCACTTTGAGGGGCTAGTTTAGTAGTACAGTGATGTGGAAAATGTTTGGAGTGATTTCCACAGCAAACGTATGAGGTCACATAAGAAATTGACTCTTGACTTTATGATTTTTGACCCCCAGTGGCATTCCCCAGATGGATCATCATCCACCTCGTCCCCAGATGTGGTTACAAATAACTTTTAGTTTACTACCCCAAATTAAACCCCCCTCAAGTAGTGAAAATTTGCCACCGTCAGAGCTGATCAAAGGAAGGTTCTCCAGAAGACTAGCAACAAGGAGCTACAGTAGTGTTGTGAGAAGTGTTATGAAACAACAGCATCACTGAGATTACTGACCAGCCTCCCAGTGGGACTCCCTAAAGGGTGCAATGCTTGATTGAAGGAATATATATAATGTGTAATAAATTATAGCATACTAATATCTTATCATACATAATATATATAAAATATAAAAATGCATAATGTATAAGGTTATGTGTGTATGTATAAGTATATAATATCTCTGATGTGTTTGTTAAAAAAGGAAATCAACGTGGCTTTAGGCATCCCTAGCACAATTTCTGAAGCAGAGAGACACAACTACAGAATGATAATGATGGCCAGCCTATGTGGAAATCTTCCTATGTTCCAGGCACTAAATGATTTATGTGAATTACCTCACTTAATCCTTGCAGCCAGGGCTGGGACTAGGACGAGGGAAGCAACCTACCCGGGGCACAGAATTTGAGGAGACACCCACTCTCAGGGCTGGACAAATACAAGGTTGATATTTGCATGACCCTGAACGCCTCCTTCAGTGTTGTACCCTCAGAGCCTCACCTCACCCTAATCCCGGACCTGCTTGTAACAATCCTGTAAGGTCAAGATCATCAGCTCCTTTCTTCCCAAATGAGGAAACAGAGGCTTATGGGGCATGAGTGTCTTGCTTCACTTGAACCCAGGCAGTTTGGACACCCAGGCCTGAGCCGGGACTCATTGCGCCTGCATCAATGCCTTCGTCGACGCCCCATCTCAAGTTTTGGTTGTTTTTTGTCGTCTTTTCCAGGTGTCCAAGGCAGCTGCAGACTTGATGGCCTACTGTGAAGCGCATGCCAAGGAAGATCCCCTCCTGACGCCTGTTCCGGCTTCAGAGAACCCGTTTAGGGAGAAGAAGTTCTTCTGTGCTATCCTTTAAGTCTTCAAGAGGAGCCTGAGGAGCCTCGGGGCTCCGGGGACACTGACGTAGAAAGTGGGCGCCCTTCTAGTCCACAGCATTTAAAGAGAGGGAAGAGAACCATCCTGGAGACTCCAGGCTATGCATGTTTAAAGAACTGGTCCCCTTTATGAGAATGAGAGCTGATCCACACCCCGAGTTAAGAGATCTGATGTCTGCAGAATTTCCTGGAAGAGGGGAGTACGTAAAGATAAAATCGGTGTCGTTTCTTTCCTGCTATCCCTCCCAAACCTTATGTTTCTGCTTCATATGTAAAAAAATAAAACAGACAGCTGTACTGAGCTCAGATATGTATGACTTTCTTGGAATGAATATTGCCTTTAGAATACCCTTTGACGAGCTGAGTCGTCCAGTGTAGGTGCGGTTCGGTTTAATGGCGTTGATGTTTCGTCTTTGCGCCTTTCTTTTTCTTTTTCCCGTCTCCCCTACCCCTCCTTCCAGCCCTCCCCATTAGAGTAGTAAAGAGATAAGGCTGGATTTGTCTATAAGATTGAACTCAAAGGATGAGCACCCAAAGGGTTTAAGGAGATGTTCCCCGTGGTTTATCCTCATGGTAATAACAACAACAACAAATGCCGGTTGTCTGTATTCTTTTATCACTGTTCCTAACATTTGTACATGGTAGCTTTGATTCTGCAAGTAAAAGTAAATCATGTGTTGTGACTGGTGCTTTCATATATTTGTGACAATTTTTGAGTAATACTGCATGAAAATGTCCCCATGTTACATCCATTCAGTTTTACTATAAAGTAAAGAAAAAGTTTTACTATAAAGTTTAGAAAAAGAATGAAAGAGAAAGGAAGCTGGGGAGGAAAAAAAACTCAGTATCTTGAAAATTGAGATTACTTCAGAGCCTTAGCCATGCCTAAAATACCTCCTAGTTAACAGTGGCATCAACACCTCTCCAACATATTTTCCAGAATCCAAAGCATTTTGGTTTGATCCAGGACCCAGGGCAGCACAGGGAGGGCCAAGTGACAGAGGCAAAGGATTCACCCTGAGTTGGGAAGTGTTTTAATCGAAGAGTCAGAGCAAATTCCCTTTTTCCCTGAATCACAGAAATTCTAGATCGAAAGAAGCCTTTCTGTGCTGTTCTTAACAAGAAAAAACGTGGCCCTTGTTTGTTTAAGTATCAGGAGAAATAAACCCACAACTCCAGACCAGACCCACTCTCAGAACCTGGCTGCTCACGGGCTAGGGGAGAAGGGGGCAGCTGCTGCCCCCAGCAGCTCCACCAGAAAGGGTTCTGGCTCTTTTTGCCCCTGAAATGACCTTTGTTTTTTGCCCACCAAAATTTTCAATAGAATCTTTTCTTTGTTTTTGTTCTCTGCTTTGTTTGTTAGAGTCTTATTTACAAACTTCCTTGCAGCTCGAGCTCTCTCTTCCCAAGAAATGATGTTGAAAGTGATTTTTCTTTGTGGCTCCACCAGTAATGGGAGGTCTGAAAGTCTGTCTCATTTTTTTCTGTGTCATTCCCAGGCAGGTGTGGGCTCTCTTACAATTCCTTGTTTGCTTTGAAATCCCGAAAGACCATTTCTGAATAAATTTTATTCTCTTTCCATTCTCTTCCTCCCACTAAAAAAAAAAAAAAAAAAAGATGGAAAGGAAGGAAAAAAAAGATAAAAAGATGTAATATGCCAAGGACAGATCTTGAAACAGACTTGATAAACGTTCTCCTTAGCTCCTTGTATGGGCGTGATGGTAAAAGAATAAATACATCCAATTTAAAACTCATGCCTGGGGAGGGGGAAGAGAATATTAAGACATTGTGAAATGCATGAATGCACTCCTATAACCAGATACTTCTGTTCAAACCTTGGGATTTTGCTACAGTCAGTGGAGAAGATTTAGAGGGGAAAAACCCTGGCAGAGTATTTATTAAACTACAGTATTGTACCATTGGCTTAGTAATACTGTGGAATCAGCTAAAACCCAACCACATTTCTAAAATGAGCGGAAGTGTGAATTGAATATGTGGTCACATAAAAACAACTGTGAATAAAGCACTCTTTGGTGGTGATTAAGGCGTCATTATAAGACCCTGATGCTTTTCATAATCCACACCATTTACTTTTCTCAGAAGGCCTCTATATTTTCATGTAAAGCTAGGTCTTTGGAGCAGTTAAAATGGAGTTAAAACTTTTAGGAATACAGCTCTGGTAATTAAAAGTTAAGGAAGTTCCAAACTTCATGTGACCTTGTTTATCGAAGGAGAAAGAAGGCAGAAAATACACAGCCCATCTGAAATTAAATTTAAGAAAAATGTTTGACTTTTTCATAATTTCATGTGCTACAGAAGGGAATTATAATCCCAGAGTTTTTCTATGAGTTTTGATTTACTGGTATTTTTACTTGTTAAGGGGGAACTAATCTTTTGATTGCTTATGCCTCTAAAGAGTTTTAATTCTTTTAGAAATTTAACAATCATTTTCACCAGCATAATTTTATCTTAAGGGGTATACTAATAGGAAAACTTAGCTTAATTATTCAAGGCCCTCATTTACATATATAATATATTGGGTAGTAATGAAAATCTGCCATGGAATTCTTTAAACAGTAATAATAAAGCTCATATTTAGAATGCAAACTCTACTAAGAAAAAAACCAATCTTGCCTCATCCTCAAAATTAAATCTGTTTTCTTTTTTTTTATCTTTCCATTTTAAACCAAGTGCTATTTAAGTCAGAGTGTGTGAATAAGTACTTTGAACTGAGGCTAATTTTGCTAATAATATTTGAAAGAGATTGCTCACCAAGGAAAAGTTTTAAACCATTTCTCCATATACTCATTTACAAAAGGAATTTTGAGAAGCATGCTGTCTTAAGGGATTTTTGTACTTTTTTTTTTTAATATTTGCTTCTAGCTGCTCCTGGCAATGGTGAATTGTTACATATACATTAATGTTTTCCCAGCCCTAGAATTGTTCACATTTTTCCTATATAAGATCTGTGGAGTGTACCTTTCAAAGAGAGGGTAATACAGAAATGTTAAAGCAGAAAAACCTGAATGTGATGTGTACATTTTCATCCCCCCATGGACAATGTATTTGTTTTAATAAATGGAATTTTCAGATTCATTTCACATGCAGTCGATTTTATTGTGAAAGCCCATGGACCACCTCGCCCATCGATTCTATGGTTAATTTGAGAAGGATGATGATACATAACAAGATGGATGAGGAAATAGGAATTCATGAATTTTCTTTAGGGGTTGTTAATAGAGGCACCTAAGGAGGGAAAATCTCACATGAGGCTCTTTAAAAGGCTTTCTCCCTGGGTACAGTGCCTGGGGACAGAGAAAGGTGATGGGGAAGAGTCCAGGCTCTGGCAGGCTGGACCGTGAAGTTACATGAGATGCATTTACACTTGAACATGTTATGGGTATGCCACATGGGGATTCCTCCTCTACAAAAAGAAAAAATTGAACAGAAAACATGCTGTTCTCCATAAGCTGCTCATGATTTAAAAGGAGTACTAGAGAAGATAAAGGCTTAGAACTCTAGATTCACAGCTTCTTGGAGATTTCTCAGTCAAGATACCCTTCTGTATGTCCTTCAAATTATGCCAGTGAGTAACAGAGCCTGTTAGTAAGGAGATGCTGGATCTCCCAGGATTCGTGCCTGCGACAAAAGCATCTTTAAACTTCCAGTGAAGGGGCCACTTGGAGTTTGTGCATTTGTCCACTTACATCATTGTTTCTCAGACTGTGATCCCTGGATCACCTGTTTCAGAATCACCTGGAATGCCGGACATTGGGCCCCCCACTAACTCCGAATTGCTAGCAATTGTGCTTAAGACCGTGCACTCCGTTGCCTGCTATTGAGGACCACTAATTTAAGTACTTACGACAGCTGGCTTTTCATCACGCCTCACGAAAGGCACAATCTAATTGTCAACACGCTGACTCTTATTCCCACAGCTGCAGGAAGTGGCTGCCCTGGAGTGAACACGTGACCCGCGACTGAGAATCTCGGCAGCTCCCAGACGTGCGACGCAGGGAGGAGGAAGCTGGTGGGTTTTAACTCTGCTCCTGTTCTGTTGAGCCCCCAGGGGAGGATTGCTTCCAGCTCTGGTTCTTTAATAAGCTGCTCACATTTTACACAGCACAATGACGTGGGAATTGGAGCTGGGTCAGCTCCAATCCACAAATTGCAAATAATTTGCCAAGGGAAATCCCTTTCCCTTCGGTTCTGCCCCAAATCTACATTCTCTTCTATTTAGAACCAGGAGACTCAGGCAGAATTTATTTTTAATGAAGGGGGTCACGGGCTCCCGGGCCTTCCTCAGTAAGAACTCCTACCGCTTCTCCATGTCCATAATAAAAGAAGCCCAGAGGCGGGGTGTACCTCCACACCAAGGTGACAGAAAGACGGTGCCTGGTGACCTCAGTTCATACTGTAGGCAAGCAAGAGCCCAGCCAGCATGAGCTGGAGAACAGGAACAAGGCCCCAGAGTTCCATGTGACCTTGGCCAAGTCCTTTAACCTCTCCGTGCTATAAAATGGGGACAGTGTACCTGATTCACTTGCCTCACACAGTTGTCTAAGCCAAATGAAAGAGAGTAGGTAAAGTGCATCATGAAGGAAGAGGTGATAAAGAATCACTAGACCCTGCTTGCACAACTTTCGAAGAGAGGAAAAATCTAGATCATTCCTTCTTGCCTTTTGACTCACTGCCTTTTCTCTCTACCCCAGGGCTCTGTGGTTCAGACCCTCAGTGCCTCATGTCCACCCACTGGTGTAGCCACTCTCTCATCTCCTCCCACTCTAAGTCATGCCACTTACCCCTGAGCATTCATTAATCTGGAGTCCTCTGGCTGCAAGTGGCAGAAATCTAGCTGAAACTGGCTAATAACCGAAGAGCTCAGAAACAGATCCCAATTCAGCCTCAGCTGGATCCAGGTGCTCAGATGATGTCATCAGATGTCTCTCTCATTTCCTTGGCTCTACTTTCTTTTGTGCTGGTTTAATTCTCAGACAGACTCTTCCCCTGCAGCGTCAGGATGGTATCTGCAGCTCCAGGCTTACATCCCACCAGTTTAGCCATCACAGAAGAAAGATAATGGCAGCTCCAACAAAAGTCCCTGGCTGTATCCCCGAAACACTTCCTAAGACTCTTATTGGCTGGATCTGCTTCATGTGCCCGCCCATCCCTGAACCTGGGCCTAGAGATCATTCTGCCACACAGGCAGAACAGTGGTTCCAAGGAAATTGAGGCACTTGTACTAGAGGATCAGAGATTGAAGGTTAAACGCAAACGTAACTGGTGCCAACCACATCCTGCCTGACTCACTGATGTAACTCAGACCTCCCCACATGCAGCCACCCAGAGTAATCTGGCTCACGGAGCTCTTATCAACCCGTCAGGTCCACACGCAGCTGCCTGGCTGGCAAGGCCCTGGGGAGTCAAATCCACCCGACTGTTCCTACTTTATTTTCTAAACTCTCCTCTGATTCATCCTGTCTCCTGTAAATGTAAGATCTTCAACCCTTCCTCCATGCCTTTGCCTATGATGTTACCCCCTCGGGAATGCCATTACTCAGCTCCTCAAGTAAACAAATCTCGCTAGGTTTCAAGCCCAGTCTGAATTCCACGCTGTCTGTGAATGACTTCAGGGAATACTCATCTCTTTCCTCGCTCACCTGCTGTTGCCCTTGTCATCGGCACCAAAAACTCTAGTATTTGACTGAGTCTGAGGCATTGTGCTAAGGTGGACACCATGGGCCCTGCCTTTGTGGAGCTCCTGGTTTAGTGGAGGAAGTATACAAGTAGACAGTAATTAGCAGTCACGGTGAGAAGTTCTAGGACACAGGAAGCCGAGGGGAGGAGGGCAGAGGTGGATCGCCAGCCAGAGGAGGTGACGTTGGCGTTAATGGCTTCTTATATGAGAATCTTGTCTCCCAGGGTAAACTGTCATTTTCTAGGGAGCAGAGAACACCAGCTGAGCAGGCCTCTCTTTAATCCTCCTCGGTGTGTAGCACAGCACTTGAGGACACAGGAGGTACTCAGCAATGATCATTGATGGATTGAGCACAGGGCAAATGCCTGCAGAGAAATGGGACAAGGAAGAGGCATAACTATAAAAGCCGTCTTGTGAGCCTGAGAATGAAGCTCCGCCCCCAACTGCCCCCCACCCCCGATGGTCAGCAGTCGGCTCTGTGCACAGAGTGATGGACCAAGTCTCATGGTGCCTGTGGCCTCTCCTCTCTAACTGGTGCCAGCTCCATGTCCCCACGACTTCATTCTCTTTAGCTAGCAGCCCCTTGGTCTAGAAGATACCACCACTTTCCAACCTGGAAGTGAGATTTGGGGGCCCCTGTGGGCCCAGGGGCCAGAGGAAACACTGCTAACTGCATCGCCTTAATTTTAGCCCCAGGGAGGGGTCCATTCCACTCTCCACTGAGAACTCTTTCTCTAATTGCCCTCCACTGTGTCTACATGTGGCTTTTTAAAAAAATTAAAGTATAGTTGATTTACAATGTTGTGTTAGTTTCAAGTGTAGAGCAAAGTGATTTGGTTATACATACATACATACATATACATATATATATATATATATATATATATATATATTCTTTTTCAGTTTCTTCTCCATTGTAGGTTATTACAATATACTGAGTATGGCTCCCTGTGATACACAGTAGGTCCTTGTTGTTTCCATGTGGCTTTTCAAATTTAGATTCAAATTAACTAGTATCGAATAAAATTAAAACTTCCATTCCTCTGCCACACTAACCATAGTTTAAGTGTCCAGTAGCCATGTGCAGCTAGTGACTAGTGTATTGGGTGGCAGAGACATAGGACATTCCCATCATTCAGGAAGTTCTATTGGCAAGTGCTACTCCAGAGCAATGGTTAGCAACTTTTTTCCACCCTACACAACTGACAGAATATGTCTTTTCCTTGTACCCAAATTTTGACAACACACACACACATACACACACAAAGGGAGAAAGTAAAAATACTGTAATAATCCACAATAATCATAACAACTGGCCATAGGTCATGGTAAATCATGGTATGAAAGAGATAGGCTGTAGATTATGTTCATTCCTAGAGTCCTCTAAACCATAAACTTACCCCTGTCTCTCTCATTCAAGAAAGTGCAGTGATAATAATCGTGATGATGATGATGATAATAACAGCAGCAGCAACAGTAAAGTGAACACTTATTAAGCACTTAACTATGTGCCAAGCCTGATGCTAGACATTGCATAGACGTCATTGCATTTAATTCTCACAATAACTCTATGACATGGATATTACTGCTCTCGCATAGCAAACATCTTTGTTGCCTCATGTCACATCTGGTGACCCACTTCTGATTTCAGCCATAGCTGCAGCAGAGACTCATTCTTGTCCAGAGGGGGTAGGGGGGAAGGGAGAATGAATACCCTCAGGGACAATCCCCAACCAATGAGGGATGAGGTGCCCGCCTTGCAGAGTCTGATTTAGGGGTGCGTTTCGTAGGATTTCTCGGGTGGTCTCTGGCAGGCCTGAGTCTTAATTGACCAAATTGAAACCAGGCCAATAACACATCATATTGGTTTTTTCCTCCTTATCTGTTTCATTTTCTTTCCTCCTACATTTCTGCTTTCTGAGATCACTCTCACCACTAGCCCCAATGAGTTACCTGCATCCAAGTCCTTGATTCAGGCTCTGCATTAGGGGACTCAAATGAATTCACTCCCATTTTATAGATGAGGAATTTGAAACTTAGAACGTCTGACATTTCCCCAAGTTCCCACTGCTATTAAGTGGGAAATCAAGGACGTGAACCTAAATCTGCCTTGATTCTAAAAACTTAACTCCCAATTACTATCTTATAATATAAATTAGAATGCAAGTGCATCAGAGGGAGGTGATTAAAAAAATTCTGAATCTGCTCTTATCTATAGAATAAACAGATTGTTTGTAAACTTCACGCCTCCGAATCACTTCTCTGGAATGAAGAAATCAGTGAATTCTTTCTTGTCGATACTTAGCTTTTCTTCACTGTAGTCATTTGGTACCTAGAAAGTATTCACCTGGCACAGAAAATATATCCTGGTATCGAGAAGCCTGCGCAAGGAAAACCAAGAAGGGTGATTTTAACAGGGAAGGTCGGAGTGTTTCTTTTCCTTCAGGACTTTCGGGAGGGGAAAATTCCTTCCCTTTCTAGCAACTGCTTCCCTGCCATCTCAGAGCCCAGTAACCCTCCAAGAGTCAGAAGCAGGGTCTGAGTGGCAGTGGAGACTTCCAAGGGTTTCACTGGAGAAAAGGGTCAGGAAAGAAGCCCAGGAAAAAGGCTCTTGCAAATGTAGCTTCAAGGTCTCACCCAGTCGCTCTTTGGGAAAGGATGAGAATGGTGCTCATTTCCTTCCCCCACCCCCAACCCATTTCCTGTCCCTACTCCAAGAATATGCAGTATCCCACTCAAGCTCGGAATGCAGAATCCCAGCACAGATCAACAGATGTTGCTGCACTGGCATCCACATGCACATGGGAGGAA
Organism: Lipotes vexillifer; assembly: GCF_000442215.2. Lineage (NCBI taxonomy): Eukaryota > Metazoa > Chordata > Mammalia > Artiodactyla > Lipotidae > Lipotes > Lipotes vexillifer. The sequence goes on from NW_006770037.1 coordinate 295,743, forward strand.
AAGCTTACTGCTCCAGAATGCCTGCAAAAGCAAACTGGCACCCTAGGAAAGGGGTCAGCATGAGGTACTGGTATATCCCATCACCAAAAAAATCACTACTCCCACCTGCAGGTTATCTCCATTTACTTTACAACAGCAAATCTCAAAGAGTGTTCCGGGAATTCCTAAGGGTCCCTGAGATCCTTTCAGGGGGTCTGCTAGGTCAAAGTTATTTTCATAATAATACTAGGATGTTAGTTGCCTCTTCTGCTTTCATTCATGAGTGTGTAGAGTGGAGATTTGAGAGGCTACAATGATATCGATGTCACAACAGATCGAATGCAAACACACATGAGAATTCAGCAGTCTTCTATTAAGCTGATCACTAAAAAGATTTGCAAAATTGTAAAACAAAGCCACTCTTCTCGTTATATACATTTTTCATTTTGGACAGCATAGTTATGTATGTTAACGTGTAATGGGTTTGTTATTGTTATTTTCAATGAATTAATAGATGCATATGTTAAGAAAAATTTTCAGTTTTAATTCCTAATATGGTCAATAGAATAGATACAATCCACCTAAACCAGTCTTCATAATTCAAGGAGGTTATCAATAATTTTTAAAAGCGAAAAGGAGGGGCTTCCCTGGTGGCGCAGTGGTTGGGAGTCCGCCTGCCGGTGCAGGGGACGCGGGTTCCTGCCCCGGTGCGGGAGGATCCCACATGCCGCGGAGCGGCTGGGCCCG
>NW_006770037.1:296482-308461 GCF_000442215.2 Lipotes vexillifer
GGGCCCCGTTCCCCCAAAAAAAAAAAAAAAAAAAAAAAAAAAAGTGTGAAAAGGAGTTTACACCATAAAGTTTGAGAAATGCTGCCTTATCAATAGTTTTCTAGTCCAACCCCTTTTTTGGCAGGTGGGAAAATTTAAGCGTCATTTAAAATCATGCAGCTATTTTGTGGCAGAGTCGTGAGTAGAATTTGAGGAGAGAAGATGATTTGATTCAAAAGGGGAAGATAGAAGTGTTTTAGGTTGTCCCCTTGAATGCTGTTCAAATGTCTTCTAGGAAAACATTCCTGAATTCAATTTCACAATTAAACAGCGTGTTAGGAGATAATTTTCCACCAAAAAAACAAAACAAACAAAACAAAAACGGTAGAATCATGACTCTCACACAGGTGTAAAATAAACACGTATCACAGATTTGATTTAACTCATTGTTGATAAGGAAACCAGGCAAGTGTTACAATAGGTACAAAGCAAAAGTCAAACAGCAGAGACGTTTACAGATCAGGAATACTGAAGTGGATTTGCAAATGGGTGTAAAACTAGCCTCTTTCACAAAGAGGGAGAGAAGCGAATTGAACCTTCACTAGACAGAACGTAGTTGCTTGTCTAACCAAGAGCTATTTCACAGTGCTATCAGTTATCTACAGCTCACAGAGTCATACAGTAGCTCAAAGGCAAGGAAAGGGACAGAGCCCCCAGGAACTAGAACTGAATAACTCAGAGGAGTGTACTTTCCCCTGAAGCACAGATTTTCCCCTACAACTGAGAATCCCTTGGATGCCAAGCACTGAGCTAAACTGAGTAAGAAAAAGACAAACTTGGTGTGTACCCTGCTCTCAAAAGGCTCTTACAATCCATTTCACACCAGAAAAAGTAGTTGTGGTGACCCTTGAGAATCATGTGTTTTTAATAACTTCTGAATTTTCAACAGCTCTTTGCTCAGTAATAGACATAGCAGGACCTCAAAGAGATGTTTGGTTCCTTCATCTTTCTTGGAGGCTGAATATTTCTAGATGGTCCCAGAGAGAAAAATTTACAAGGATATTCTCTCAAAGAGATATAGAAATTACAGAGGGAGTTAAAAGTTTGTGTTGAAAGATAGCTTAGAGTGGGAGTTGGCAAACTGCAGTCCAGGGGATAAACCCGGCTGGGTTTTGTATGGCCTATAAGCTAAAAATAATTTTTGCATTTTTAAATGGTTGAAAAAAACAAAAGAAAAATTGTGACCTGTGAAAATTATATAAAATCCAAATTTCAGGGTCCCTAAATTAGGTTTCATTAGAATACAGCCACGCCGACTCACTTTGTATTTTCCGTACTGGCTTTTGAGCTACAACAGCAGATTTGAGAAGTTATGACAGAAACTATATGGCCTGCAAAAGTGAAAATGCCTATTAGTACCAGAAAAAGTTTGCCAACTCTTGGTTCAGAGTGACTTTCTGCTTGAATATTGAGAATGATTTCTCAGGAACCCAGAGTAAGTAGTTCCGAAGGACTTCAGCGTGGCATGACCTAAATGTGGCAGGTTTCAGAATTACTTGGGGGGAAATCCTGTTATTGCAGGAATCTTTAAGAAGGCAAAACCCTACTGGAGGCTTCAAATTCTCATCTGAGTACCACTTTGGGTAAGTTCTTCTGCTGGGTTTCCCGCCTTTGGCACCTCTATCACTCCGTGGCTGTTCTGGTTTATGTCCTGAGGAAGCTCTGCCTGAATTCACCATGAATTACAATAATGAAAATTAAGTGGTGCCTCCTGTGTGGGAATTTTCCAGTTCCTGACAGGAAGAAGCTTCCAAAGGATTCTTCTTTCTCAAGAGCACCCTCTGCTGGTCAGTTCTCAGAAGGCACCTTATCATCACGTTTACAGCTGCAGGTGGGTTTTGATGCCAGGAAGAAGCAAGAGGCGGGTTTTGGTCTAGAGACAAAAGCATTTTGATTACTGTCTCCATGCCTGGGCAAGTTTTTCACAGTACATGGGCATTAGCATCTGAAGATATAGAACTTATTCATCGTTGAACTTGGTGAGGGAACAAAACTCTCGTTGTATGCAAACGAACAATCCCTAGTTAGGCAGGAGAGTACACACAGCCTTGTTGAATGAATGCTGGCTTTCAAACCACCCGTTACTATGGCAAAGCTGTGTTCATTGTTTGCCACCCTAAGGAAGGCTGATAGTGTCTTGATAAGGGAAGGGCAAGGTCTGATTTATTAAGACTTTGAGGTCTAGTTTAAGGCAGATCAGAGAGGCCTAATTAGGACGGGGAGAGGATTGTGGTATAACAGATTAGGATTGGCGGATACAACAGGGTAAGGTGAGTCGAGGAATGCAAACTGTCTACTGATGACTTGAGACCTGCCAGAAATTTCTACAATGAAACAAAGATTTGCAACCTGATTTTCCAAGGTAAGAGTCTCTGCACTAGTAAAGTTATGCTAATTAAAGTGACATAATGTAGACAGGAAGCTGTGGAGGTTAGGAGGGACGCTAGTTTGGGTTCTAGGTTCTGTCGACTGAAAAAATGAATAACCTAAAAGTTAAGAATTATGTTTTATCTGGCGGACAAAACTGAGGACTTAAGCCCGGGTTGCAGCCTCTCAGATAGCTCTGAGGGACTGCTCCAAAGAGGTAAGGGAGAAGCCAGGATAATATTTTGCAACAAAGACCAGGCAGTTGGAACTTCAAAAGATTATTGTTGATATAAAAACAACCAGGGGCTTCCCTGGTGGCGCAGTGGTTGAGAGTCCGCCTGCCGATGAAGGGGACACGGGTTCGTGCCCCGGTCCGGGAAGATCCCACATGCCACAGAGCGGCTGGGCCCGTGAGCCATGGCCGCTGGGCCTGTGCGTCCGGAGCCTGTGCTCCGCAACGGGAGAGGCTACAACAATGAGAGGCCCGCGTACCGCAAAAAACCAAACCAAAACAAAACAAAAAAACAGATATCTCAAGTTAATGAATTTAGCACTTTTCTATATATGGGAACATGTGGGAGTCTGGGCTCATTGAAATCATTCCTTTGATATGCACCTTAGCTATGTAGGGCCACTATCCTATTCTTTCCCATCCTGAGTCCCCTCAGGGATCACTTTTGGGGCGGCTATATTGGCTTGATGGCTGCCACATCCTTCATTTACTGATATGGCGGGTGCCATTTTTCATTCACACTCCTTAAGATGGTCAGTGTTGTCTAAGAGGTGTAGTGTGGATGGGAGGTGGGCATGCTTGCTTAGCGCCCTGGTGACTTCAGACAAAATGTTGGGCCTGCTCTGGACTTCCAGTTTTGTTTGGGTTGAATGGAACTGTGTTAATAACTCTTTGTGTTTGGATGTGGGCACTCTGCAGCTATAGGGGAGCTGGTGAGAGAAACCAGACTATGTCACCCCAAAATATGCCTCTCTGACATAAAAATTACTTTGAGCTGAAGGCAATTAAGAAGCAGCGAACCCAGGAAAAGCTCTCCCTTTTTTTGCCTAAAGGCAGGAAATAAATTCTCCTTTTACTGGAGATAGACTCTTATCAGCCCAGAGATGGCACCAGTGGAATCTGTAAACAAACCTCACTAACACTTATCCTTATTAAGGAAGATAAGGGTTGAGGGAGATAAGGATACCTTGGCCTAGTTGAACCATCTCTAGCCCAAACTCCTTTATCTTGTCAATTCTTCACAAATGCATTGTTTCTTTGTCTAAGAAATATAAAATCTTCCTGCTCTGGTCACTTCTTTGAGTCTTCATCCTCTTGTGAGGAATCTCACATACATGTAAAAATTTTTTTTAATTCATATACTTTTCTCCTGTTAATCTGCCTTTGTCAATTTAATTTTTAGACCCATTCAGGGACCCTAAGAGGGTCAAGGAAAGCTTTCTCCTTCCCAGCACCTGTCAGGAAGAGGGTTGGTCTCTGTAGGCTGCTGAGTGCTGGTTTCACAGGAGTATATGCATTGGGCCCTGCGGGGGCCAGGGTGAGTGAGAGACCTCCCCTCTGCAGAAGCCCTGCCCTCACTGAAGAGATCCTGATGGTGCCGAGGACAGGGCCCAGGCTTGGCTGGATGCAGGGAAAAGTCAAGGAACCTGCACAGGGTTGACATGAGAGCTGGGATTCCAGGGATGGTGGGAAAGGAGAGGCTTCGGGAAGGTCTCCCAGACCAGGGGGCCAGAAAGTTCCCAGCATGTCCAGTGTGCTTGGGGATCAAGGTAGGAAAAGAAGTCTGGGGCCGGGTGCTTGAGGGTCTTATTTGCACAGGTGTTGAACTTGACCCTGGAGGTGGTACGGAGCCCCTGAAAAAGCTTTAGCAGCAAAGTGCTAAATATGCTAATGATTTTACTTGTTATTTAGAATTCCACTCCAGCCTGGAAAATAACAATAACATATTGAGGGCCTTCACTAAGAAAGTGGCTTCAGGATGGAGAGGAGGAAAGATTCAGGATGAAGAGGTAGAATCACCATGCCTTGAAGACCCCTTAAATGTGGGAGTGAGGAAGAGAGAAAGTTTTCTAGCTCGGATGATACAGTAGACTTTGGTTCCGTAAGCTGAGATGGGAAATGCAAGAGAACAGGTGGATTCATCACAGACAGTGCCCCTTTGGTATACGGATTATTTTGAGCTGATTGTTTTTTAAAACAGCAGACAGCAGATAAGCTCTGAAAGTAGAGTACAAGTTACCCTTTCGTATGGGAAATTTATATTTATAAAGGAACTCTCCATTTGTTAAGCGTGTCTCCCTCTCTGTACCAGGAAGAGAAGGGTGACCTGAAATCACAAGACACTCCTATCCATGGAGAAGGCAGGGCCTTAAACCTGCATAACAAACCACTGTGCTTCTCCTGGTCATTGCCCCCATGACTGGCCTTGCCCACACAGGTGTTTTTTTTTTGTTTTTTTTTTTTTGCGATATGTGGGCCTCTCACTGTCGTGGCCTCTCCCGTTGCCGGACGCGCAAGCTCAGCGGCCGTGGCTCACAGGCCCAGCCGCTCCGCGGCACGCGGGATCCTCCCAGACCGGGGCACGAACCCGTATCCCCTGCATCGGCAGGCGGACTCTCAACCACTGCGCCACCAGGGAGACCCCACACAGGTTTTTTGTTTTTAGAGAAGATGGTATTTCAGCCTGAATTCTAAGCCACCTCTTGGAGAGTTACTCATTTTTTCCTGGGTGTCTCCCATATACGTATACACGAGGTATACCTGTGAATAAACTTGTTTGTGTTTCCCTCATTAATCAATCTCTTTTGTAACGGGGTCCCAGCTGAGAATTTAGAAGGCTAGAGGGAAGAGGTTTTCTCCTTCCCCACAAACGTGAAATGTTCAGCTTTGCTGTTGCTGGCTGTGAGGTACAGAGGATGGGGCTAGCCTGGGAAATGCAGAATTAGAGCTTATCTGAGAGGTGGGGATTGGACAGACAGGTTTAGACTTCACAGCTGAAGCTACAAAACAGCAAAGAAGAGAGTGCAAGTGGGGAACAGAAGTGAAAAAACCCTGAAGGAAACAGTGGTACCTCTGCTGTAGTGTCAGGAGCTGAGCAAAGCCAGATCCTTACAAGATCCTATGCTTCTCCCTCCAGGGACAGAGGCTCTTGTCAAAGGACAAGAAAGTGTCTTAGAGCATCTGTGGACATCTGGGGGCCTCCTACCACCTGCCCAGTGGTGAGAAGGCCATCAACCACATGGAGGACTAAGCTGGGTCCAAGAGGAGCAAGGACTCCCACATCTCACAGGACAGAACGAGGAGGACAGAGAAGGTAATTAGTTTTTATTGAACAGAGGATGTGACCTATTTCTTTCTCTGAAGTTGATCAACTCAATGCTTGAAAGTTTGGGAAACAATAGAAGTGGGAAGGAAATTGTACCAAAAGAAGTTGCCTCTGTGGGGATCCAGCTGTGTGAGCTGCAAGAAAAGCAGGTGTGTGCTCTCATGGTTGTTCCAGTCTCAGTTGTTGAATGGGGACAGATGAATAGCCCTGAAGGAGGCAGGGCTGGGCCAAGGCTTAGGAAAGGGTCTGAGTGAGGGACTCCTGTGTAGAAGGGGTCAGCTCATGACGGCCCAGAAATGTCTCCAACAGCTGTTCTCAATCTTGAGCACGTCACCTGGAGGGCTTGTCAAAACACAGATTGCTAGCCTCACCCTCAGAGACTCAGATCCAGTATGTCTGGGGTGGGGCTGGAGAATGTGCATTTCTACTGACTTCCCAGGGGAGGCTGACGTTACTGGTCCAGGGATCACTCTTTGAGAACCACTGGTCTATGAGATCCCCAAAGGGTAGTGTGCATACCTTTACCCAAGATGATGGTAGACAGTATATAGGGGAATGTTACACACTGAAACAGTTGTGTATATATTTTTGTGTGTATTTAAAAAGTACTACATGCCTATAAAATTCATGATTTTAAGAATATTCTGGCTTAGAATAAGGCTAAAGCGGGTATAAGCAAAAAGTGAGTCAAATTTAAATAAAAATACTTAGCCAAAAAAGTAGTGTAGGTAAAATGAGAACACAGGATAAATCAGAAAGTGGTATGCAAATGACTAATATTTAGTAAATATGAACATCAAAAGGAAGTGACCATACATTTTATACTTACTATGTAGTTAGGGGTCAGGGTGGATATACAAAAATTAACAAACAGAAAGGCATGGACACTGCCCAGTCAGAATAGACATGGTCAAAAGCAGTCAGTTCTGCCGTAGAAGGGAATGCAGATAAATATCAACCCAGTCAGGGCAGTTGACTGGGTCTCTGTTTTATAGATGAGAGAACTGAAGTTTCAAGAATTTGTTTCCCAAGATCACAGTCAGATTAGGAGCAAAGCTACAACCAGAGCATATAGAGCATTGCAGAGGTAAGAACAGCAGAATGTGCCCAGGATATTCACATGCAAAGCTGGACATACTCCTCTGTTAATGCTGTTCCTTCCACACAACCTCCACCCCCAGAAATAGAGGGGCTTCTTCCTTCGTGCAATGGCCCTACACTGGGCCCTCCTTCCTCTCCTATGGATGACCCAGGCCCTCCACAGGGGTCACTGGCCCATGTGTACATATGTATATACAAGTCCTGCCTATAAGTCATTTTGATTGTTTACACTTTTCAACAAATATTTCTAGAGCACTGCTGGAGCCAGGACACTGTGCTAGATGCAGGATACAAAACAATGAAACACAAACCCTACCCTCAAGGAGCTCACAGTCACTGATGGCAGCAGACTAGAAATGATTACACAGAGACATGATGCACTGAGGGAAGTTGCACACCACCAGGTGGAAAGAGGGTGGTCCAAGGCACCCCAAAGGTGGTGACCTGACCTTGGTCCTGAAGGCCAGGAGGACTTCCCCAAGTAGAGGGAGGATACTAGGCTATTCCAGGCTGAGAGGGGAGCAAGTGCAAAGGGGCAGAGAAGAGAGGTCATGGTGCACCGCGGAACCAACATTGGCTCAGTGTGGTTCAAGCACTGAGTGTGGGAGGGCATAACAGGAAAATAGCACAGCGTGTGCTATGTGCCAGGCACTGCTGCAAACACTGTGTACACACACGCACACACACTCTTTGCATATCAATTCATATATACACATACATGCACAAATGAATTAATATACATGTATACATATAATTAACATATGCACATATCATACACATATATATGATATGTGTGCATTATATGTTGATACATATAAATTCATATACACATGTGTATACGTGTATCATATATGTAATATGTTGATGAATAAAGATAATTTAAATCTTCACAGCCTACCAGGTAAGTACTATTACTAATCCCATTTAAAGGACAGGAAACTGGGACTTCCCTAGTGGCACAGTGTTTAAGAACCCGCCTGCCAATGCAGGGGGCACGGGTTCGAGCCCTGGTCCGGGAAGGTCCCACAAGCCTCAGAGCAACTCAGCCCGTGTGCCACAACTAGTGAGCATGCACTCTACAGCCTGTGAGCTACAGCTACTGAGCCCTTGTGCCGCAACTACTGAAGCCCATGTGCCTAGAGACTGTGCTCTGCAACAAGAGAAGCCACTGCAATGAGAAGCCCACGCACCACAACAAAGAGTAGACCTTGCTCACTGCAATTAGAGAAAGCCCGCACACAGCAACAAAGACCCAACACAGCCAAAAATAAATAAATAAATTTAAATTAATTAATTAATAATTTTAAAAAGACAGGAGACTGAGGCACAGAAAGCTTTAATAATTTTCCCAGGGAAAATAATTAGTAAGTAGAAAAAATATTAGTAGTAAAATTATTAGTAATATTCCAAGGAAAATTATTAGTAAGTGGCACAGCTGGGATCTCTGAACCCAGGCCATCAGATTATAAAACTTGAACTCTTACCCACTAGACTATACAGGACCCAGGACCAACAGAATGAGGGTGGGAAGGAATGTAGACAGGCTTCGGACATATAGGGCCTCAGACCCCATGCTGAACGGATGGGACTTAAAGACTGCCAGCTTGAAGTGTTTTAAGCAGAGGAGAGACAGGATTCATTTATTCAGTCAGTCGGTCAATACATAATTATTAAGTGCCTACAGCATTCCGGGTACCATATACCAAACCCTGAAAATAGAGCAGCGAACAAGGTAGAAATGATCCATACAGTCAAGGGGCTTATCTGCTAGCAGTGGGAACAGTCATAAAAAGAAAAAGTCCACAATTAATTAACTTCTGACCATGGTGGTAAGTAAACAGAATAGCAGGTCAGTTGGATGAAAGTGTGTGGCCAGGGGCCCAGCCTGTTCCAAGGAATTAGCGGCAGCTTTCCGGAGTAAGGGAAACACCATCTTAGGGCTGCGTATGCAGGAACTGGGCAAAGGGAAATGGCAGGGAAAGGTGAGAGGGAGTTCCAGGCTGGGCCTTGTCATGGTCAACTGGATCTGGAGCACAGAATCAGAGATTGGGGAATACGAAAGGAAAAGGAAGAGAGAGTGGGCTTTATTTTTGGAAACATTGAGTTTGAGGTGTCAAGAGGGATGGAAATGTCCAGTGGACATTGGGTACAAAGACTGGATACAAGGATCTGGGCTTCAGGAGAGAGGCCAGACCCGAGGGTATAGATCTGACAGTCGGCAAACATGGCAATTCGAATCCTGAGAATGAATGAGATTGTCGGGGAATGTTTGAATAGAGAGAGAAAATGGCTGCCAATGGTTCCCAAGGTAGAATAGGAGGCAAATATCTGAACTCTTTGGGGCAGAAAGGAGGGGAAATCAGCCATAAGCCATCAGAAGTGGGTCTTCCTACCACCAATCTCAAGCTGCCTGGTTCCTTCATTGTTCCAGCTCTCCAGGGTGTTCTTTTCCAAGGGCAGTCTCTCTGAGGCTGGACGAGCTCCTGCCAGCAGCCCCCTTAGTAATGTCCCTTTTGGATTTCTCAGTCCTCTGGAGTCCCTCCCCCACCCCTGTTTTTAAGCTGGAAAGAGAATCAGGAATGTCCAAATCTTGGATGAACGTGAACCAAGGTAAAAGAACATGTGGATTCTAATTCCAGGGCCTTTTCATGTGCTTCCTCAAGGTGCCTGAGGCTTCATTCAAATTCAGTAAGATGTGCAGATTGTCAAATTTCATTTGGCAATAATAAATAGACCTATGGTTTTCTTCTGTTCATCAGATTTTTCTGTGATGCTCTCAAGTTTTAAGGCTATATTTTTGAGAATTTTTGAGAATGAAACTAAGAGCCTGAGTTTTGTTCCCACCTCTGCCACTAATGCTATGTGAGCAACCCAGTGGATCTTTGTTTTTTTGTTGTCGTCTTTTGTTTTTTAATTAATTTATTTTATTTATTTTTGGCTGCATTGGGTCTTCGTTGCTGCGTGTGGGCTTTCTCTAGTTGCTGCAAGCGGGGGCTACTCTTCGTTGCCGTGTGCGCGGCTTCTCGTTGCGGTGGCTTCTCTTGTTGCAGAGCACGGGCTCTAGGTGCATGGGCTCAGTAGTTGTGGCTCACAGGCTCTAGAGCGCAGGCTCAGTAATTGTGGCACATGGGCTTAGTTGCTCCACGGCATGTGGGATCTTCCTGGACCAGGGATCGAACCCATGTCCCCTGCTTTGGTAGGCAGATTTTTAACCACTGAGCCACCAGGGAAGTCCTGGTATCTTTATTTTTTTAACTGAAGTATCAAATCAGCAAGTATGTGTTGACAGCTTACTAGATACAAGGGTCTGTGTTAGTACCATGGGAAAGAAAGCCCTCAAGCTCAGGAAATGGAATATCAGGTGAGGGTATAATGACACCAGTACACCATGATCATAATACAGTGCCCAAAGGATGACAGTCAATCTGTGTTCCATGGGGGCTCAAAGAGCAGGAAAGATGCCTCCTAGCAGAGGTGGCATTTGAAAGGACCTTGTAAGATCAGGAGGTCTTGAGAAGATGAACATGGTACTGAAGGCCAGGGAAGGCAGGGAGGGTGGACAACAATGGGCACAGCATTCAAGGTGGAGGAACAGCATAAGCAAAGGCACAGAAGCAGAGAAATCTGGGAGTTGTTCAGGGCCGTGCTTACACCTGCTACTGATCTACAATGAGTTAAGTAGAGAAACTCAGAGTAAGCATTTTAAAAATTTATATAGTAATTTGAAGGAGTAATTTTCTGTTCAAACTAATACTTTTTTAAAAATTGAGCTTGTGTTTATGTCCTTTTATCTCATTTTTCATTTACTGTTAAACTCTTTTGTTTTTTACTATCACAATCAACTGTAAATTTTTAAATTGGTCCTTCAATAGTTTAAATTGGTCCACAAATAGTTTAAGAAGCACTGGGGTTCAGGGAATGTCAAGTCTCTAGCTCCATACAGTGTCGAATGTGAAGCAGAACTGGAAGTAAGTAAGCTTGAACTGGAAGCAAGTAAGCTTGAAGTGGTATTTTGAGGCATATTGCAGGGGATGACTTTTGAAAGGTGATATGAGTCTATTGGTGGGCTCAGAGAAGGCAAGGAGACAGGAAAGGATGGGAGGAGGATCTGAAATATGTGAAATCTTCTGACTTCTAAGTGTTGGATCTAATTGTAATTTTGTAGTAGTTCAGATGAAACAAAACATATCTGAGGACCACGTGTGGGCCGCTGGTTTGCGGTCTGACATAGGCAGATGGGGCTGAGTTACTCAGTTAAACAGGCAGCAGCAGAGGATCAGCGCTGCAGTCCCCTGGGTCCCAGAGGCCATGGAAGTGGAGTTCTGTCACTTAGATGGTGCAATAGCAGTGAGACGTTCCAGAACAACTGAGGGCAGTACAGCACAGAGAACCTAGAGACTCGGCTGTGGGCGTGAAGGGGGCCAGCAGTGACTTGTGCACCAACAGCCAAAGACTGGGCAGAAATGAGAACATCCTGGGGTACCGGGGGTAGTCTGTAAGGGCACTGATCCACCACCCACTCCTTGGCATTTCTGAATGTCCCCCAAATTCAGGCATAACCCTTGGAAACGAGATCATAATGGACTCATCATATCGTAAGTTGACTGTGATTGAGCCTCTACCACAAGTGGAAAGGAGGTTCAAGCAGAAATTCGGTTCACATTTGTGAACTCTTTTATTTCACTTTCTCCAGCAATGCTTGGATTGGACAGGCTGGCACCTACTTTATTTCCCATGCGCGCTATCAAAGAAGCCCATGGTCAGAAGCAGATCTGTACTTTAAAAAAAAAAAAAAAAATCCCAGGGCTTCCCTGGTGGCGCAGTGGTTAAGAGTCCGCCTGCCAATGCAGGGGACACAGGTTCAGGCCCTGGTCCAGGAAGATCCCACATGCCGCGGAGCAACTAAGCCCATGCGCCACAACTACTGAGCCTGCACTCTAGAGCCTGTGCTCCGCAACAAGAGAAGCCACCGCAATGAGAATCCCGTGCACTGCAACGAAGAGTAGCCCCCGCTCGCCGCCAACTAGAGAAAGCCTGCGCACAGCAGAGAAGACCCAACGGAGCCAAAAATAAATAAATGAAATTTATAAAAACAAACAAAAATTCCAAATACTTCCTGACTGTGAGGAAAGAG
>NW_006770037.1:308471-309844 GCF_000442215.2 Lipotes vexillifer
AGAGTGTGAAAAAGGCAGCACTTTTAAAGACACACACTCTTCTGAACTCTGAAGACTGGGGTGGCCAGAAAGTTGGGTTCATTGGGGAAATAGCTCAAACCCTCATTAACAATCTAAATTATTTATTCCTGCATAGTCATTAGTGGGACCAGTGAGGTCAGGTCTCAGGTTCCAACACCACCACTGGGGAGATTTCGTGATGACAGCTGGAGAGGAAAGGATGAGAGAGAATGCAGTCCCGGAGGCTAACACCCGTGCCCAGCATGGGATGTTAGGCACTGAACGTGGAATTCCCAGGAGGCTGCTGCCGCTGCTCTCATTGGCCAAAGCTAAGTAAGAATAATGCAGCAAACATGAAAAATAAAGGGAAACAGTGTTCAAGTGGGGATGAGAGTGAAGAGCAAAATTTTTCCTCTTTATTATTAAACCCCAATGTTGTAGCACATTTACCATATTTTCCAGGGAGCTTTTTAAAAGAAAAAGCTTTCCTGAGCCGAGGAGAGGAATTGGGGCCTGCATCTCACTGGAAAATAGGAAAATCTGTTTGAATGTCAAAATGGGAGAGCTGAGAAATATGTCTTGACTGACAGGGGCTGTATTTCTCCTTTTCTATCTAATGTGCTCTTGCTGTTTAGAATGTATTTTACTATAAAGGAAAAATTATCTAAATGGCTCTCCAGCTCTTCCAGCAATGCTGAGTAATAAACAGGAGTTATGAGGGTGAATAGTTTATAGGGATGACACTTCATCATCCATAAACATGGCTGAAAAGAGGGGAAAGGGTAATTTGCAATAGCTATTCCCCTCTCATATACATGAAAATATACCAGACAGCCTGCCCTGAAATTCACCCCTGTTCCCTAATCATTGCAGCAGCCTCCTAACATGCCTCCCAGTTTCTTATGCTTTACCAGCTACATTCTGTTCTCCACCCACCCAGCAGCCAGGAGGATCCTAAAGCCCAAGTGGCAGCTTGTCACACTCTGTTTAATACCATCAATGGCTTTCTTTTGCACTTAGAAGAAAATCCAGATTTCTTGGCCTCCAAGGCCCTGCTGACCTGTGTCAAAGATAAACAAAGCCAGACGCTAGTTAAAGTGGTAAGGACAGATTTTAATCAGCAATACATTTTGCAACAAGAAAGAGTCCACCATGAACGGAACTCAACCTGGATTTGCTAAGGTTTGTCTAAGCTAGCAATTAGACTAGCTGTGTCTGCTGGCTGGCCACTATGGAAGTTAGGATACTATCTTCCAATAGAGACTGAGAGACAGAGGCCTTATCCTCAGGTCATGGCCAGAACAGACAGCAAATTTTTTGACAGCCTTGAGTTTTCTTAGGTAGGTACTTTAAGGCGGGGGGGGGGGGGGGGG
>NW_006770037.1:310040-311540 GCF_000442215.2 Lipotes vexillifer
CCCTACCATCACTCCCTCCCCACTTAATACAAACATACCCACCACCCACCTTGCTCATGCCCTCCTCCACCCTGCTCTGTCTTCGGTTCCACAGTATCATGTCCTTCCTGCCAAAGAGATTTTTGGCTCATGCTATCTTCTCTGTCTTTTTTCTCATTTGGACATCCAGTAATAGCACATACTTTATGACTCAGCCCAAAGGTCACCACCTTCAAGAGGCCTCTTCTGACTACCCTGTCTAAATCAGAGACCTTTCTATTTGTCTCTATCTCCTTTGCCTTGTTGCTGTTTTCTGTCTCCCTGTTGGGCTATAAGTTCCATGATGATAAAGATCAGATCTGTCTTTATCATCAGTATATCTCAAGTATCTAGCATGGTACAGAACAGATGCTCAATAAATATCTGCTGAATGAATGAATGAATGAATGCTCTCCACCCTCACCCAGGTCTGACTTCCTCCTAGATTGACCCACTGTGAGTTACTTGGGGTTTACCTGTCATTTGAGCACAGAATAGTTCTGTGAGACTTTGAAGTACAAGGTAGAGAATCTTGTGTTCCTGCACCAAAATAAAATTTTACATAAAATGTCCTCGTATCTGAGAGCCAGTGTAGGATTAGGGCAAGTCTGGAGGAGTTCCCCATCTCCCCCCTTCTTTACAGCCTGCAGGCTGAGCTCCAGTGCTGTGGTTTGCAGAGAGGAACCCTGGGAAGTCTGGCTCCAACATGAAGCCTGCATTTGGAGCCCACTTGTCAGGACAATGTCCTTTACAAGATGATCAAAGGGCCTTTGAGAAACCTGACTTCCCAACACTATAGGGAGCCCTGTAGTGGCAGCCCCTGCCCAACTCCTAGTATCCTGGAGAAAGACCAGTTCTCAGAAATTTGAAAAAAGGACGATTTAGCCAGTACTATGCTTAGTGAAATAAGTCAGACAGAGACAGACAAATATTGTATGATTCACTTAGATGTGGAATCTAAAAAAATAAAGCAAACTAGTGAATATAACAAAACAGAAACAGACTCATAGAGAACAAACCAGTGGTTACCAGTGGGGAGAGGGAAGAAGGGAAAGGCAAGATAGGGGTAGGGGATTAAAAGGTACAAACTACTATGTATAAAATAAATAAGCTACGAGGATATAGTGTACATCACAGAGAATATAGCCTATATTAAATAATAGCTATAAATGGAGTATAATCTTTAAAAATTGTGAATCACTATGTTGTACATCTGAAACATATAATATTGTAGTTCAACTACACCTCAATAAAATAATAATAATTAAAAATATTAGAGGGGGCTTCCCTGGTGGCGCAGTGGTTGAGAGTCCGCCTGCCGATGCAGGGGACACGGGTTCGTGCCCCGGTCCGGGAGGATCCCACATGCTGCGGAGCGGCTGGGCCCATGAGCCATGGCCGCTGAGCCTGCGCGTCCAGAGCCTGTGCTCCACAGCGGGAGGGGCCACAGCAGTGAGAGGCCCACGTACCGCAAAAAAAAAA
>NW_006770037.1:311748-329040 GCF_000442215.2 Lipotes vexillifer
AAGAAAGGGAACTAAGCCTTTGTGGGTGATTCAGAGAGTTAGCAAATCTACCTGAGGGTTCACTGGGGTGCCGAGGAGAGGAAAGGGAATAACAGTGTCCACAGGAGATCTGGAAAGCAGATTATTTAAATTTATATGTTAATATATGAGATCGTAAGCTCTGCCTTATTCATGACCTGCTTTCAAGCATTCAGAATTGGCTCTTCTATAATGTTTAGGGGAAGCTTCGTCAAAATTCTGTCAACACAAATGTTGACCTCCATTGCCCTGCTCCCAATGCTGCCTCTCCAAACCCTTTCCTCCCTGCCTTTTGGGACGTGACATATTCCTGGTTTTCTTTCTCCTTCCAACCATTTTTCTCATGAAAGTCACTTTTCCGTGACTTTTCCTCTTACTCCCACTTAACTATGGATACCGGGTTTTCCTAGGATGCGGTCACCAGCACCCTCTTTTCTTTCTGTGGTTTCTCAGGGAGCCCATCCTCACGGTTCAACTACAGCTTTATATTGACGGCTCCTCAGCTGACATCTCTAGCCTGGACCACTCACTCAAGCTCACTCCTGAATCTCAGGAGTGTTCACGGGTGTAAGCAAAGAAACATCATAATTCTCCCTTTGCCCTCTGAGTTCTTGGCTGAAACCCCTGTAACAACAACAACAAAAAAGACAGGTTAACCGGAGAAAACGAATCCAGTTATTAACACGTACAGCACGCATCATGCAGGAGAACCTAAACCAAAAGTAACTCAAAATGGCAGCTTAGAATTCCAGCTTACAGAGCATTTTCAACAGAGAACAGTACATTTGTAGAGAAATAACAGGACAGAGCAGTTTTAGTCTTCCAAGGGCAGCCAACTAAGGAGGGAAGATAAGTACATGGGAGGAAACTAATGGAGTAAGGTTTGTTTGCAGATTTCTCTGTTGCATCTCTGGGCTGATGAGAGTCTACCTCTAGTAAAAGGAGAATTTATAACCTGCCTTTAGGCAAAAAAAAGGGGAGCTTTTTCTGGGTTTGCTGCTTCTCAATTGCCTTCAGCTCAAAATAATTTTTATGTCAAAGAGGTACACCTATTTGGTGGTGACATATTCTGGTTTCCTTCACATTTACATCAACCACCACCTCAAACTCAGTAAGTCCTGAACTTGATTCCTCATGTTCCCCAGCTGGGTCATTTCTACCAATGCTCCTGTTTCTATGCCTGCATCCACCATTCTTCAATTCTCTGATGTGTGACATTCCCGAGGTCACCTTTAAGCCATCCCCGGCTTATCCCATGCTGAGTCCCACCAGCTCTGGATTGTTTCTTTTAACTCTCTCTGGCCTCTGTCCTCATGTTAAGACTATTTCAATCATAAGTGACAAAACCCTAACCCAACCTGGATCAAGCACCCGAAGGAATTTATGGGCTCACGTATCTGAAAAGCAAGACATTTTCAGGAATTGTCTTTTTCTACCTCTTGGCTCTGTTTTCTTTGTGTTGCTTTCATTGTCAGGCAAGCTTTTCTCCTGAGTATCAAGTATGGAAGGTGAATCCTTCATGCTCCCTGTATAGGACTAAGGAAATTCCTATTCATTCCTATTCCATTTCTACCATTAAAATTGAGCTTCACTGGCCTGCTTTTTGCTTTTAATGTTAAACCATGAAATTCCAGAGCCTGACCTAAAAAAAAAAAAAAGGTGCAAGTCTTCATAATTAACAGAAGAGTCTCAGAAAGAGATGAAGGAGATGTTCTCTTCCAAGGAAGAATAAAGACCTCTCTGCATTTACATCTTGTTAAAAAAGATCTGATTTAATGGGGCATTAAATTGACAGCATTCATTAGAATATCAAACTTGTCTTTCTATGTGATACAGACTTGTTACCAACTTATTCTGTTGTCTTTGGAAGAATAATTTGAACAAAGGGGTCTAGTAAAAACTGCTAAGACTTTAAAAAAATGTTGCAAGTTGTGAAAATAACCTCAAAGAGCAACCTGCATCTCTGACTTGTTGTCTGACTTGATAATGCGTTGGCCTGGTAATAATGTTGACATTGCCACCTCTGCATTTCTGAAACTATATGAACTCCTGCAAATACTCTAGGCTCTGTGAACCATGTGTCTCTGTCATAGCCATTCAGCTCTACGCTTATAGCACCAGAGCAGCCAGTAAGCAAATGGGTGTGGCTGTGTTCTAATACCACTTTATTTTGAGACACAAAATTTGAATTTCATATAATTGTCATGTGTCCTGAAATATTCTTTTGATTTTTCAATTATTTAAAAATATATAAACCTTCCCCATCTCTCGTTTACACTGAGTACTCTACTAGAACTGTCTTCCCCCATTTATTCATGTGGCTAACTCCCTTACCTCCTTACATCTCTACATTTACCTTCTCAATGAGGCCTAACCTGACCCTCCTGTTGAAAACTGCAGGCTGCATCGTTTCCCACTGCCTCCACTGTCCCCACCTCCCCTCCTATTCCTCTTATCTTATGACTTTCCCATAGAACTTACTGCCTTCTAAAATATGAAATAATTTACTTATTTATAATTATATTGCTCATCTTCCCTTGCCAGATGGCAAGTTCTCCGAGGGCAGAGGTTTCTGTGTAAAAGTTCACAGGTACATCCAAAATGCCTAGAAGACTGCCTGGCACACAGACAATATTGAACAACTTTGTTGAATAATTAAACAGATGGATTAATGACCTATCAACTCCCTGCTCAACTATTAGATTGGAATTCAGGTCATCTGATAATAAAAGTCGACTTCCCCTTCTTGACGTAAATACATAGAGGGCTCAGTCTTCAGAAATGGAATTGTCTAAGATTCATTTCTTGTTGGACACTTCATTCAAGATAGGCCAAAGGACTCCTTCAAATGCAGGAAAAAAAGACAAAATCATTTGTAAATAAAAAGAAGTTGAATGCTTATAATCTGCTCTACGTCTTTTCCAAAATTAGCTTTAACCCCTGCTCGAGTCTGGGGTTCCCTGCAGCCTTCTCTGTGTCTGAATCCTCTTCCAATCTTCTCACACCTGGCAGTGATGACCAGAGTTTCAAGTGGCTGATAACTTTGGGCCTGAAATAGAGAGACATGGTTAGAAGCAAACAACTTAGTTTTTTGCACTAAAGTGTCAATTCCAGAAAATAAAATTGAAAAGCTGCTTTCCCCCACTTTTTACCTTAGTGTGGCATGAAAGGTCTTTCTTGATCAGGTCCTTGCCTCTGTCCAAGTCTCATCAGCTGTCATTCTCTCCTACCCTCCAGCTGCCATAAGCTCTAGCCCCTCTGGGCCGTGCTGCTGCTCACTCCTTGCCTTTGTACATCCTCTTCCCTCAAAACAAGTTACCCTTTTGACTGCAAAAGGGTGTGTCTGTGTGTCTGTTTATTGCTTCTTTTCCCTCAAGGGCCTTTTAAACTTCATGAAAGTAGAAGCTTGGTCTGTCTTGCTCACTGTTGTCTCTCCAGTGTCTGAGAGCAGATGGGCCTGGATCCGAAAGGGTGTTAAATAAAAGTTTTGATCATTACTAGAAGGCAACAAGGACCCACTAAAAGATTCTAAGCATTAAACTGTTATGGACAAGTTTTGTTTTAGAAAATAGAAATCATTGCTGTGTGGGGGAATGGATTGGAGAAGGCAAGACTGGACCTAAGAAATCAGACAATTAGAGTAAGCAAAAATGATGAGGGCCTGATTTGAGGCAGCATCAGTGGGGTTGGGAGAAGATGAGGGATTTGAGAGAGACATGAGAGAGAACAGCAGAAATCAATGAACTACTGGATGTTGTAACTTCAGTGAGAGGGAGTAAAGGATAAGTCCAGGTTTCTGGCTTCAAGATTCCGTGACTGCTGGTGATGTCTGGAACTATCACACAGTATTACAGTTGTATGTTTACCTGTGGATCACTCCCAACGAGTCGTAAAGGGACCTTGCTAAAAGTCTTTGCATTAGCAGTGTTAGAAGAGCACCTATTATGTAGGAGGCATATAATAATTAAATGAATGAATGAATACACTGAAAATACTAAACTGTATGATCAAGGCGGCGAGGAAAGCAAGAGGTAACTGGCTTCTCACTTGCTTTCTGCCTATTGTACAACTAGGAGGCTGACAATAAAGTTTATTTGAGCGTCGACGTGCCCCGACGTGGCCCCGCCTTCCCAGCCGGAGCCGCGATTGGTGGGCATTGGCCAGAGGCGGCCGTTCCTAAGCCACGATTGGCTAAGGCCGCCGTCATTTCGGAGCGCCCGGCACCCCCCCACTCTCTCGCCGCGTCGCCGGTGTCTGTACCGCCCGCTCTATTCATGTAAATGAACTGTACCAAGTTACTCCCGGCCGCAGCCCGGGGGACCGGAGCGAGCAGCGGGCACCATGTTCCGACGCAAGCTGACGGCCCTCGACTACCACAACCCTGCCGGCTTCAACTGCAAAGGTGAGGAGGCGGTCCCGGGCCCGCCGGGCGTCAGTGACCCACCCCTCGCCCTTCCCCGCTGCCGGGCCGCCGTTCTCTCAGCGCCGGCACCTGGGCTCCCCACCCGGACCGTCCGCGGCCTTGTCTTCCCCGGACCCCTCTCCTGCCGGCCGCCAAGCACCTCTGCTTTCCGCCTTCCTTCCCCGGCTTCGGAGCCCCGTCACCCGCTCTTGCCTCGGCATCAGCACTTTCTGCACTTGCTGAACTCCAGACCCCACGCCCACCCCACTTCGCCCGCACCCTCAGCGCTCTAGAGGGAAAGTCTTCGCTTTTTGACGTAGCCCTTCAGCCCGGGTGATTGGGCGATACCTTGAGCACCTGCTGGGGGCCAGCACAGTGCTGGAATCCGAGGAAGTTGCTGAGTAACTTGAAGATTCGTTCAGTGCCCCTTGGGAACTAAGGGGTGGGGGTGGGGGGCAGTGGGAGCCCATCCGGCAGTTTGAGCTCGAGATAGAACGAAGTCCAGGACTGACAATGTCTGGGCAAGCGCGTATAGGAACGAACTAATGACAGTGTGCGAGTCGTGCAAAAAAAGTTAATAGCAGACGAGCGGGGCGGTTGAATTGTAAATACAAAGGTATTTGGGATTTCACAGCATTAAAATTGTAAAAAGTATTAACATTGCTACCCACTGCTACTCACCTACTACCCACTATTCATTTTCTTCCAGAGTTCTTGGCCTGTGGTAAACTAATAAGTTTGAAAGTGATCAAGCACAACCCGGGATGTTCAGACCATTGTATAAGTCTCAAGACTTCATAAGGGAGGCCTGAATTTGAATTCAAGCTTGAATTTTGTAATTGAAAATAATTCCCAAACAGGATAGCAGTGTTTTGTTGATCTCCTGTAGAAGCATGTCAATTTATAGAATCTTGTTTTTCTGCTTTGCCTTTTATGTAAGAAAAAAGGTTCAGTGGTAGTAGAGCTTAGGTCTGAATTTGAATCTTTGAGCCTCAGGTTTTTTCACTGGTAAAATCAGGATATTACCTACCTCGAAACGGTGTGGGAGGATTAAATGAGACAACATCTGTACTTTTTCATGAACGCTTTTAATGTGCCATAACAGTAAAAGACAATGGTAGTCAGTATCTTCTTTCTGTTTGCCATTTAATTTCTTGTACATTATGGTTGCTGTAAATTTAACCTGGCCCAGTCCTTCCTCCTCTTCCCCATAGGAACTGGAATAATAACTGACACTTAAATAGCAAAACTGTGTGCTAGACACTGTTTTGATCCTTAAATATTTTATTTAATCTTATAACAACCCTATGAGGTAAGTCTTACTATTACTCCCCATTTTGTAACTCAAGAATCTGAGGCCTGGAAAATTTAGGTAATTAGCCCAATTTCACACAACCACTAAATGTCTGGAGTCAATTTGAATTCAGGTCAGGATATGAACATAAGTTAATCCAAAGTCTGCACTTTCAACTCCTACTTCAAGCAGCTCAAGTAACTTATAATTTTGGAGTTAAAAAAAAAAAATTCCACAAAACTGTTTGTGAAGGAAGTGTTTTACCTATTACCTAGTGCTTCTCGTGATTTATATGGTGTTTTTATTGCAGATGAAACAGAATTTAGAAACTTTATTGTTTGGCTCGAAGACCAGAAAATCAGACACTACAAGATTGAAGACAGAGGTAATTTAAGAAACATCCACAGCAGTGACTGGCCCAAGTTCTTTGAAAAGGTAATGAATTAGAAAGTAAAATAAAACGTACAGAGAGCTTGTCTAAAAATTATATGAAGACAGGCAAGCTTAAAATTACTGTGTTTCTTTAAAATAAATAAAACGAATAATGATCAGTGTTAGAAAAGCTAGACTTCAGGGATTTTACTTTTTTCTTACCATGTTTTTTTGTTTTTAAAGCAGATTATATTATCTCTTCCTACCAAGCATTCAGTATTAGATAGAAATAGTATGGTGATCATTAGGCCTGAGGGTGGAGGGGAGTATAGAATAGGCTGAGGAGAGAGGAAAGCTCATGTGCCATAAAGAGTTTGAACTTGACCCAACTGGGGAGCTATCACAGTTTTAGGTGATATGACTGGACTAGTCTTCCCACTCCTCACCTTTCCCAACTAATCCCTGGTTACTCGAAACTGTCAGCTTTAAGCTTATGTAGCTGGAGAGGAGGCGCTTATCCCCAGTACTTAGATGTGTGCCTGACATACAATAGAGAGACCTGTTTGTTTCATGAATTTATATATTTGTGTGTGTTTATTTGTATACATATATGTGTATGTATGTAAATGAATGACATATGAATATTCATTTCTGCATTTTCTCTATAGCAAAACTTACTCTGTATTCACATCCTTTAGGGCCCTATACCTGACTAGCCCGCTGCCCATTGAAAACTAACTTTATAGACTGTTAACTAATAAAGGTAATGGCACAAGTAGACACTCAAAAAAAAGGCAAGAAATAGTTTTGTCCAGAAACACTGAGACTTCTTAAATAAACAGTGACACATATCTCTAAATAGTAAAAATGGCAAAAATCAGAATTTTTACATTACATTAAAAATATAGCAGAGATACAGTTAGAGTATTGTATTAAAATAAGACATTATTGACACGCTTGAAAACTAAGATTATGTCTTGTTTTTGCTTATTTTTAACATACACAGTTGTCCCTTGTTATGTACAATAGAAATAATCCTAAAAAGATCTGCGTGTGTTATCTTATTTTTGTGGCTGGAATAACTTTCCTGTTGACCTAGTTTAATTTTAGTAATGTCTTTGCAGAAAACAGAGTTGTTTTCAAATTAGAATAAAAATTACATTTTACAGTATCATTATTTACATTAAACATTTTTATTAGCTCTATTACTTTGACAAGATCTCTTCCTTTAAGAATATGAAAAGTAATGGTCACTTCGGCAGCACATATACTAAAATTGGAACAACGATATAGAGGATTAGCATGGCCACTGTGCAAGGATGACACGCAAATTGGTGAAGTGTTCCATATTTTTAATTGAGTTATTTGTAGTAAGGTGGATGGACCTAGAGACTATCATACAGAGTGAAGTAGGTCAGAAAGGGAAAAACAAATACCATATGCTAACACATATATATGGAATCTAAAAAAAAAAAAAGGGTTCTGATGAGCCTAGGGGCAGGACAGGAATAAAGACGCAGACGTAGAGAATGGACTTGAGGACCCGACGAGGGGGAAGGGTAAGCTGGGACGAAGAGAGAGAGGAGCATTGACATATATACACTACCAGATGTAAAATAGATAGCTAAAGGGAAGCAGCTGCATAGCACAGGGAGAACAGCTCAGTGCTTTGTGACCACCTAGAGGGGTGGGATAGGGAAGGTGGGAGGGAGATGCAAGAGGGAGGGGATATGGGGATATATGTATACGTATAGCTGATTCACTTTGTTGTACAGCAGAAACTAACACAACATTGTACAGCAGTTATACTCCAATAAAAATGTTAAATAAAAAAAGGAATATGAAAAGTGACTAAATTTTCATTGACTGGTGTTTAGGTACCTAAGTTTCTAGTTTTATGTATTAGAGGATTGTGTAAGTTACATACTGCCTCTGACAATGGGCAAGTTTATTAACCATTCAGTGGCTCAATATTGTGATCAATAAATGGGGATAACAGTGATATCTATCTCATAGGAGTGGTATGTATTGTTATTGAAATATACCTATGTACCTTTTCACAGAGGTGCCTGGCCCATAGCAAGTGCTATATGTTTATTAATTTCCCTGCCCTACTATTATTGCTACTACTGGATTATTTTCCTTTGCCCTTCAAGAGTATTTATGAAAATTTTGATAGGTTTCTTAAGACTTTGAAATATATTGTTAGGATTTTATATTTCTTATATTACATCTTATGATGGCCCACTCACGTGTACAAGACAATACAGAGTTCCACATGTGGAAGGGTATTGAAGAATATAAACTTGCTGATGAAAAACACCCAGAAATGACAGTAAAGTAGTATAACCTAAAGATAAATGTATTGGAACTTACACAGATATTATCTTTCAAGGTGGTTTCTTTGGAATGATGATATCATTGCCTAAAGCATATTTGGAACTTCTTTTGGAATTACTTTTAGATCAGGAGACATCTTTTGAATATCCTTAATATTGACAGTTTTTTTATACTTTGAATATGGGTTTGCTTTTTGCATCATGACTAAATCTTGTGAATGAGGTGCTTTATTTTAAAGCAGGGGAATAAAATTTTTGATTAGAAAATAAGTTATGGCTAAAAAGTGCTGATTCATTAATTATCCCCCAAAGGATTTCCAAAAAGGAGTTCCAGAAGTTTTGAGTAACGTCATTGTTGGTGGAATTAGATTTTAAGTTCCTAAGAGACTTATTTTAAGGACATACTCATTTGAATATGCAGTTTCTGACATTTATTCAAAACGCTTGTATGTCACATGGCTTACTCTATTCAGAAGCATTTCCACGATATGAAAGCTAAGGTTTAGATAATAATTGGT
The DNA here is from genome assembly GCF_000442215.2 of Lipotes vexillifer. Taxonomy (NCBI): domain Eukaryota; kingdom Metazoa; phylum Chordata; class Mammalia; order Artiodactyla; family Lipotidae; genus Lipotes; species Lipotes vexillifer. The sequence continues at coordinate 320,692 of NW_006770037.1, forward strand.
TTTGTTTTGTTTGGGGTTTTTGGTATATCCTCCTTTTTAATTAAAGTCCTTTTTATTAACCTGCTCTATGTGTATTGAGACCTGGAATCAGAAAGTTTAGATTCAGCTCCCCGATTTAAGTCGTATAACTGTCAGCAAGTGTTGACCTCTAGGCTTCGGTTTTCTCATCTACAAAATGAAGTTATTCTACATCTAGGCAGTGGTGCCCTATCTGGAATCTGCAAAAGTATAAATTTCAAAAAGCATGATGGGCCTACTTCATCTTTTTTCCCTGAGTGGTACACTTAAGTGTTTCCTTCCTTTGGGTCACATAATTGCATCAAAGGTTTAGTAATGTAAATGTTATAAGAAATTCTTAGAGATCCAAACCAAGGTCTCTTTCAACTCTACCAATTTTTTATTTTGTGACTTTATAGTAATAATGAAACGAGACTTTTTATTCCCCTCACAGTATCTCAGAGATGTTAACTGTCCTTTCAAGATTCAAGATCGACCAGAAGCAATCGACTGGCTTCTTGGTTTAGCTGTTAGACTTGAATATGGAGATAATGGTATGTTTTGTGGGGAATGTCTGTTTTAAAGAGAGAGAGAGGAAAGGTGGGAAAGGAGTGTAAAAACGTAGGGAACTTGCCAGTTTGTCTTACATTGTTTTACCTTTGGTTCATTTTAAGTTTTGTACATCCTCATCTCACTTTACAGCATCTGTTTAAAATTTACTTTTTGTAATTATTCTTCTGTATCCAGCTCCCAAATTGTCTAGGAAAGAATTTTCTTTTCTAAAATTAGAGAGTCTCCTTAATATCATAAGATATTAAAAGCACTGGTTTTCATTGGTATTTAGATTTTTCTTTTAGAATTTGAAGGTGATGTCTTCTGAAGAAGGCGGCTAATTGAATGTCTTCTCACAATGTCACATTACTTTGGTGAATTTGCCATCTTTCAGTCTGTACCTTAGCCTTTCAAGTTCACTTGTTGCTGCTGTCCCAGAATTGATAGGATTTCAAGTGTTGGTTGCAGCAGGTAATTTCACAAGAGACTGAAACATACATCTAATGCAAATTTGCACTGTAGGCCAAAATATATTTATTATTATTGTTTAATGTTATTTTATTACAGATACTTGTATCATTGGAAGGTTTTGAATGTTAGTACCTATAGTAAAAATAGTTTTCCAATAAACTGTTTTCTCTCAGGCCATTTCAGTTTGAAAGGCCTGCTAACATCTGAATGTAAGATCTGATTATCTTACTTTACCTCCATCCTCTGCATTTATGTTGTTCTCTTTCATGGGACTGTCAGTTCCAGTCCTCTTAATGATTTACGTTTGAAGCCTTTTTAATGTCTTTGGCCTCTCCCTTTTCCTCTCATTCTGTTCCATCCGTTTTTCCCTTGTCCTATCTTTCCTTCTCCATCCTCACTGCTGTCGCCCTAATTCAAGCTCTTGCCACTTTTTCCTGAGATTATTGGAATGTCTTTCATGCTAGTCTCCCATCTATGTCACCCTCTAGTCTCATCCACGTGGCCCACCAAGCTAATTTTTTGAAACATAAGTGTTTTAGAATGCTACACTTTGTTTCCAAATGATAGTTCCTTTTATGTATTCAGAAACCATTGCTTTCCCATTTAACCCTATAGCTTTTTAAGTCATTCGCCACTTTCCATTTTGCTTATGTCTTACTTGCGCCACTAAATTGTAAGCTGATAATCAGCTTTGTTTCCTACATGGTACCTCTATTAGTTTCCTGTTGCTGCTGTAACAAATTACCACAAACTCAGTGACTTAAAAGACTGTTTATTATCTTACAGTTTTGGAGGTCAGAAGTCCAACATCTGTATTAGGACTGAAGTCAGTTTGTCGACTGGGTTGGTTCCTTTTGGAGGCTCTAGGGGAAGATCCATTTCTTTGTCTTTTCCATCTTCTAGAGGCTGCCTGCATTCTGTGACTCTGGCCCCTTTATCTTCAAATCTAGCAGCATATCATCTTCTAAGCTCTCTGTGATTCTGCTTTCATTGTCACATCTTCTCTGACCTTCCTGCCTCCCTCTTATAAGGATGCTTTGGTTACACTGGGCCCACCTAAGTAATCCAGGATAACCCCCATACCTCCGATTTCAAGGTCCTTAATTTAATCACATCCACAAAGTCCCTTTTGCCATGTAAGATACCATATTCATAAGTTCCAGGGAGTGGAATATGGACATTTTTTTGCGGGGGAGGGAGCAGTCATGATTCTCTCTGCCACAGTACCTGACATAGTTTCTTGTGTACAGTAGATGTGCTTATCAACTATAAATGCTTGGTAAATTCAATATATGAATGTTGATACATACTGGTGTGGAGCATCAGCCAGCTGTTTTTTTGCCGGTTCTTCAAACTTAAGTTTCAGATGCCTTATGGCAGAAATCTTAAGGAAAGCTCAAAGACTTTTTCTTTACTATGGAGCCTTTAGTAAAATATGCCTGTTCTGGTCTGAGTTGGTAGGAACTCTGTTAGTTAATTTGCAACAAAGTATTTTCCAGCTTTTCAAGTGTTTTTCAGCTACTCCCACATAAAATTATAGTCACATCTCAATTTATTTCTATTTTACCCTTATTTAGTCCATTTGTCCCATTTTTATAATACTTCAACTTAGGTTACCTAGGTTGTACCAAGAACAGTAGATGCCGTATGATTGTGTATCCTTGTAGTTGACTGTAACTGTTAAGTACAGTTACTTCTCAGTGATAGCATGGTCTTTTTTAATGTATTAAAAAAACAGTTAGCATGAGAAACACTGCCCCTTATCGGTAGGAGGCACTGCTGTGCTTTTATGGTTTTACATTAATAAGTTGCATTCTTCTTGACTTTTAAGTTATTTTAAATTTTTATTCTTATTTGATAAAACCAGTGTGAATTTTTGTTTGTGCCTTAACGTTTTTTAAAGCCTTTTGCTAGCTTCTCAATTAAGGTGATTAAAATCTGACTTAAATTCTTTTAACTCTTTTGACATAATTTTAGATTTATAGAAAGATTGCAAGAATAGTAAAAAGAATTTTTCCATACTCAGATTCTGCAGATACTACTAACAGTTTACTTCATTTGCCTTATTCTTCTCTCTCTCTATATATACATATTCCTAATTTTTTTCTAAACCATTTGACACTAAGTTGTAAATGATTTCTCTTTTACCCTTATGTGCATTTCCTAAAAAAAGTCACCGTCTTACGTAGGTACAGTACACTTATCAAAATCAGGAAATTAACTTTGATTCTTTACTGTTATCTGTACATGAGATTCACATTTCACCATTTGTCTCAATGTTCCTTATGGCAAAAACAAGCAAACAAAAACCTCCAAAGCAGTCCTGGATCATGTGTTGCATTCATTCTCCTTAGTCTCTTTAGTCTCCTAAAGTCTGGAATAGTTACTCAGTCGTCATGCTTCAGGACACTGACATTTATTTTGTAGAATGTCCTTCAGTTTGAGTGAGTCTGATGTTTCCTCATGATTAGATTCAGGGTTTGTAGTTTTGTTAAGAGTAACACAGAAGTGATGTTGTGTTCTTTTAAGTGCATCATATCAGGAGGCATGTGTTGGTGATATGCCTGAATACTGGTCATGTTATTCTGATCACTTGGTTAAGCTTTCTTCAGTGTAAAAATTATCTGTCTTGTGGAGAGATATTAGATGATTTCTATATGCTTCTCCTCTTCAAACCTTAGCTTTAGTATACGTTTGATGATTTTTGCCTGAGTCAATTATTATGTTGATTATGATGACTAGAAGGTGTTTTTCTAATTCCATCATTCCTCTACATTTATTTTTTGTCTTTCCACTGTAAGGAAGAGCTTTCCCTTCTCACCAATTTATGTTTGTTTGTTTATTCAGATCAGTTTAGATATGTGGATTCTTATTTTACTCAGTGGGTCTTAATCCTTTTTTGTCATCTTGTATTTTGCTGTTTACATTGTTCCAGGTTTGGCCAGTAGCTCCTTTAAGCTAACTCCTGTCTGATTTAAATTTTAATCCTTTTATTTTCCCTTTTTTTGTTCATTAGCAAATCATATAAGCACTATAGCCAAAGGTGGCATTTTGGGCCTTAAGTTTGGTGAATTACTATTAAGTATTTTTATTTGTAAAGTCTTTTAAAATATTATTATTTAGTATTTTTCAGGTAAGAGTAATAAAATCTCCTTTTGGAATTCTGCATTTTAAGTCTCCATAAAATAAGTTTAGGTTTGTATATGATGGTGTATTTGAAGTGATTTTTTTTTTTTTTTTTTTTTTTGCGGTATGCGGGCCTCTCACTGTTGTGGCCTCTCCCGTTGCGGAGCACAGGCTCCAGATGCGCAGGCTCAGCGGCCATGGCTCACGGGCCCAGTTTTTTAGAAAAGGTTTTTGGTTTTGTATACAGCATTCACAAGATTTGTGAAGAAACTTCTTAGTGTGTTTGTATTTAACCTCATGTGACCTATACTTACCCTTCTCCCATTCTTCTACCCCTACCAAGTTTGACAGGAAGCTGAAAAGCAGACTTTCTCTTCTAAAATTTAGATAGTGTTTGAAATGTTTTACTTTAAGAAATGTTAATGAAAAGATATTTGTGTCTGATAATCATTTCAGCTTAATTAAAAAGCTAGTCACATTGTCTTCTGGTAGATTTTTTATTATAGCATTTTTTTTTTTTTTTTGAATGCTTGGGTTGTCTTGTGCTTATAACCAGTTTGGCTCAGTTAAATTCAGTAAGTAAGCAACGTTTGTGTTACCTTAAGTTGAAGCTCTACAAATTGTATTTTTGCCTGTTTTTACAGCTGAAAAATACAAGGACTTGGTACCTGATAATACAAAAAACGCTGACAACGCAGCTAAAAATGCAGAGCCATTGATCAATTTGGATGGTAAGTTTATAAATGCATAAAAATGATCATCAACATTTTTGGTTTCTTAAATGTTTTTTTTACTTCCTAGAATGAAGTCTGGGTTTATTTGGTTTTAGTAGATTAAGAATGTTTCATGCAGACAACATTTGTGTTGATATTTTATTCTCTATGCTGTTTTTTACTGTCAGTTATAGTGTGCTTTTTCCCTCCTCTTGTAGCTGAATATCTGAAACTGAAAATGCTCTTCTTTCATCTGCTCATAGTAACTTGGGGGTTTTGATTTTATTTAATCATGGTGGTGATTTCCTTCCTGGGTGCAGAAAATATTTTTTTAATCTAATGACAGTATGAGACAAGTGTTAAAATTTTTCATTGTTTTAAATCCCAGATGTCTTTAAGTAATTCTTTCTCCTTTTAAAAGTATTAAGATTCTAATTACTCTGATTACAATATGTTAAATATTCTTTCACTGACTGATTGTGACCTGTAATTTATGAGTTACCCTTGTGAATTAATAAGCTGCTTGGATGCTCTAGAGCTGCTGCTTGGAGAAAAGGTTTTGGGAAAACTGTCCATTGAAGGGAATCTGTGTATTAAAATTAATAGCTTTAGGAAGGAAGGTTAATTAATAGTGTTACATAAATGGGCCTTGCAGAGAAAGTTACAGAACAAACCTCATGTGAGTTAATTTAGTCATTTATTGGATTGTTCACTTTGGTTGATTAGTAGGAAAACCATTGATCTCATCAGTTTACCTAATTTACCCCATCCTGCTTTTGTCAGCAGCAATTTTAGAAATTAAAGAGATTTGTTGTTACTAGAAAATAAAAATATTTTTAAGTTTATATGTTTACATATACGTTTGTAATTACATGTTTGCAGAGCTGTAAGTTTCCATTTTTAATCTTTTATAGTAAATAATCCTGATTTTAAGGCTGGTGTAATGGCTTTGGCTAACCTTCTTCAGATTCAGCGTCATGACGATTACCTGGTAATGCTTAAGGTCAGCTTCATATTCTTGATTCTTGACAAAAACTCTATATATAATTTTAAAAACTTCATTTTCTAAAAATAACTGTGTTTGATATTTAAATCTATGGTAGAATGAGGAAAATGTTGGAGGAATGTGGGACATAAAGCAGATTTCTTGAATTCATTGGTTTTAGCTTACCTAACAACTAATATCGAAGAGTGTTTACTGTGTGCCTGCCACTGTGCACAGATGACTCATTCAATCCTCCCAACAATCCTAGAGGTGGATGCTAGTGTCTTTTTAAAATATGTATATGAAGAAACTGAGACTTAAAGATAATAGATAAATAATGTTCAAGCTGACATAGAAAATGATAGTCAGGATTTTAATCTAGGCACTGAACCTTATGGTCCATTCTTTTCTTCTTTCTTTCTTTATTTTTTTTGGCCGCATGGCATCTGGGATCTTAGTTCCCTGACCAGGGATCGAACCCACGCCCCCTGCATTGGAAGCAGAGTCCTAACCACTGGACCGCCAAGGACGTCCTGGTCCATTTTTTTTCCTATATCACCCCACTTCTGTTTAATCAGTCCTTTTAAATATTCATGGTCTGTATTCATTAAGATTGTGGAAAATGCCAAACTTGTAATGGTGAATTTGGTCAAAAACATACCCCCAGATCTCTTTGAGGAATGAATGTTTCTGTCCTCCAAGCCCCCCATCCTAGATAGGCCACTCAGTTCATACCTTACAGCAGGGAACCTGATGGCCTAAAAGAGGCCTCTTATTTCTGAGTGGAAAAATATACCCATGCTTCAGAAGATTTATGTTGAGTAATTATGATAGTCTAGTGGGGGGAAGGGGAGGGGCAGGGGAGTGGTATTACCAGACTTGGAAGTTATTTTAGAAATTATTATTGATTTTATGAGAAATTAAAGAGCTTTAAATTACTTTAAACTGCTTTACAGGAAATTGAATAATTTCACTCTACCCACAAGAGATCATAATTTATTCTCCTTTTTAGAATTGTATTTATTAAATGACATTTGTAATATGGGAATACTGTTCTATTCCTAGATTATTATAATTCTCTATACTGAATCTGAGCGTTAACTCAGATTTTCTCAACTCAGATTGGACGCCAAGAGACAAAAGTTGTTTTTAGTGAAATTTAGCTCTTTCAAAGGCTTGTTCCTTACTCAGGCAATTATAGAAATTGCTTTGGAACAGTTCTGTAGTGGTTATGTCAGCTTTAATCATAAACTGAGTGAGAGGAGAACAGACAATGCTAGCATATTTGGGGTGCTAAAGTACAATATAAGTCAGTTATAATCAAAAGTTTTATAAAATTCTAATCCTAGCATGTTTGTCTTTTTGAGTTAAGAAGCATTCAGACAATACATGATAATATGGAAAACATCCATATTGCAGCTGTGAGAATCAATACATTAACTGTTTGGCAACTGGACTGTGTAAATACATTTGCAATCACTTTTAGATTGGTTTAATTCTTTTTCAAATGTAGCATTTGGTTTTTATTAAAAATAATTTTTCAAATTTTCACACTTATCTTGGGGTTGCAACTGTCATCCACTAATTAAAATTCCATTTAAAAATCTTACTTTTTAAGTGTGAGCAGGTGCGTGCATGCATTTGTGTCTGCAGTGGTAAAATGCCTTGCTAATGAAAAAAAATGTGTCCTTTGAAAGATCTGAAAACATTTTACTGTAATAAAGTGAAGAAAGCAGGGACAGTGTGTATGATATGCTACCCTTTGTATCAAAGGTGCATGTCTCTGTGCGTGTGTGTGCGCGCGCGCGCGCGCGTGCGTGCATTTGCATATATCCCTGAGCGTGCTTGTAATTTGATAGAGGCCTTGTGAGTATACACAAGGATCTGGTAGCAATAATTGTTTTCTGAAAGTATGGCTGAAGCTGGGGTAGAAAGGAGACATACTTTTTCGCCATGTATCCTTCTTTATTTAAAAAACTTTTTTAGCACACACAAATTACCTATTCAAAAAATGTAATTGTTATGAACATCATTCCACGTTATTAAATATTAGAAGTGAAAACTTTCATTACAGTAGCTATTTTTTAAATTTTTAATTTGCTGGGGAGTTTGTTAATGAATTAGGTATTTCTAATTTCATCAAATTGGGCATCCTTATTCTATAGTCTCAGAGAAGAAAAGATAACAGACAGCCTATAAAAAGTAAAAATACTATTTTGGGATTTCTTAGGCAATTCGCATTTTGGTCCAGGAGCGCCTGACACAGGATGCAGTTGCTAAAGCAAATCAAACGAAAGAGGTATGCTGTTTAATTTAAATAAATTCTAAATTAATTATTACAGAAAGTTTCTTTTGGTTGTCATGAGTTTGAACTTTGCCTGAGAATGCTTAAGATATCTATTTTGTGTTAGAACTGCCCAGAGAAAGAATAGCTTACTTCAGTGGGATTGAATTTGATTCTGAAGCAAACTGTATCCAGTCTTTTTTTTTTTTTTTTTTTTTCAG
>NW_006770037.1:329194-331796 GCF_000442215.2 Lipotes vexillifer
GCGGGCCTCTCACTGTTGTGGCCTCTCCCGTTGCGGAGCACAGGCTCTGGACGCGCAGGCTCAGTGGCCATGGCTCACGGGCCCAGCCGCTCCACGGCATGTGGGATCTTCCCGGACCGGGTCATGAACCCGCATCCCCTGCATGGGCAGGCAGACTCTAAACCACTGCGCCACCCGGGAAGCCCTATCCAGTCATTTTTGAGTGAAAAGTGAACTTCATGTTTATCTCACTTCATTACTTTTAAGAAGCCTCCAATAGCATATCCACAGTCTACCAGTTCAAAACCACCGCATGTGCCCAGTTAAAGTTTATTTCAAAGAACTTACACTTGTGAAATTTACTGGGTTATTTTGACTAACTGCTAGAAAACAGTACACACCTTCTCTTTTCTAGTAATTCATTTTCTTTTCTAAGTCTTTATCGTCACCCTTTTGTTTCTTCAGAGAAATCTCAGTTTATTCTATTTCCTAGCATAAGTCATAAAAAAGTAACTTGTTAATAAATCTAGGATATTTTTAGATGAACTGTCCTAGAAACCCAAATGCCCCTGAAGTCCTCTTGACTATGGGTCAGTACAGAGAATGTCCTCAGGGGTTAGCAGCTGCAGATGTCTGATAATGCCCCTTCCTGCTACACAGATGAAGGTCTTGGGTACAGTCCACATTCTGGACCCTGGTCCTTCTATTGTGCCTCCCTCACCCTCCGATTCCCCAATGTCTTTTGTCCTCTGATCCCATCTTTATCGAAGCCCAACAGTATTAAGGTTATTAACGCCGGGGCAGTGTAGTCTCCTCTGAAAGACACTCAGTTTCTTTTAAAGGTTCTTATTGGCTTATTAATTATGTATGAATCAGGCTGCTGGAAATTGGATTAAAGATCAGCTTATTTCACCCACACTATAGAACAGACAGTAAATTGTTCTGGCATAATAAAATCATTCATCATTCAGCAAAATTATGCCTTTGGTTTGGAAGGCAGTGCAAATAAGGCCATAGCCAAATCTCTTTGCTCTTGTTTGCAAAGTAAAATTCAGTTTACTTTCAGTGCTTCAAATAAATCTGAACTTTAATGTCATCTCAAAAGATACTATGCTGGGCTTTCCCTGGTGGCGCAGTGGTTGAGAGTCCGCCTGCCGATGCTAGGGGACACGGGTTCTTGCCCCAGTCCAGGAAGATCCCACATGCCACGGAGCGGCTGGGCCTGTGAGCCATGGCCGCTGAGCCTGTGCGTCCGGAGCCTGTGCTCCGCAACGGGAGAGGCCACAACAGTGAGAGGCCCGCATTCCGCAAAAAAAAAAAAAAGATACTATGCTATAATAATACAGTGGAAGAGTTCTGTAGTTGAGTGTTCTTGTTTGCAATCGTTCATAACTAGCATTTGGGGCGTGTGGTCATCTTCAGGGGTGCCTGTTCCTAGGTGGTCTGTTGGCAGATGAAGGGAGAACAGAAACTCTGGTACCAGACTGACACAGAAAGCTACTCAAGTACAATTCTACTCTAGTTTTTTGCTCACAGAACTTTCATACCCATTTGTTTCTTCATGTGTATAATGTATTACTGGTGATTTTAAAGCATTTTGAGTCTGGGTAGATTTGCATTAATAATTAGGCAAGAAGTGAGTAGTGACAGCTTAGCATTTGTAATGTTGAAAGTATAGTGACTTTTTTTTAAAACTGGTAATGATTTTATACAGTATAATCAGCAGAAAGTCTAGACTGCCTGTCCTCGTTTTTGATAGTTATTGTGAACTTTATACAGGTTGGTGCCACCGTAGTCACCATCTCTGGTATATCTATATGCAGGTGCTGACTGGTTAGCTAAATGGTTTAGATTCTGTTCATTTTCCTAGATGACTTCAAAGTAACTTTTAAATGAACTGTTGAAAGTTAATATAATTTGGTAAACATCATGCTTGCAGAAAAAAGTTATGTATATTTTAGATTTGTGCAACTCATAAAGACAAATGAATGTGCTCCGAAGTAAACTTGCTTGAGAAAAGTCATCTTTTTTTTTTTTTTTTTTGCGGTATGCGGGCCTCTCACTGTCGTGGCCTCTCCCGCTGCGGAGCACAGGCTCCGGACGCGCAGGCTCAGCGGCCATGGCTCAGGCTCAGCGGCCATGGCTCACGGGCCCAGCCGCTCCGCGGCATGCGGGATCCTCCCAGACCGGGCGCGAACCCGTGTCCCCTGCATCGGCAGGCGGACTCCCAACCACTGCGCCACCAGGGAAGCCCGAGAAAAGTCATCTTAAAAGTAGTCCTGGGCTTCCCTGGTGGCGCAGCGGTTGAGAGTCCGCCTGCTGATGCAGGGGACACAGGTTCATGCCCTGGTCCGGGAAGATCCCACATGCCACGGAGCGGCTGGGCCCATGAGCCATGGCCACTGAGCCTGCGCGTCCGGAGCCTGTGCTCCACGACAGGAAAGGCCACAATAGTAAGAGGCCCACGTACTGCAAAAAAAAAAAAAAAAAAGTCCTATTTGCCCGGTACACTGCTGCTTACTATAACTAAAACGGTGACAGTAGCAGCCCTGCTCAACCTTCCTTCCATAGCAGTAGTGACAGCACTTCTGCAAAAAAAAAAAAAAAAAAAAAAAAAAACCTT
>NW_006770037.1:331806-332333 GCF_000442215.2 Lipotes vexillifer
ATATGCCTTGTCTTAAAGGATTGGATGTGTTATGGGACTAGCTGCCCACTACATGTAAAGGCCATTCTTTCCTAACTAGTTGGAGTAGGAAAAAACTCACTCATAAAAAGGCAAATTTAAAGAGAAAATTCTCAGGCACCTTGCCACTGCAGCTAAAAGGGTTAAAATAACAATAGGTAGCTGCTTTTCAATTTGAGGTGAGAAAATGTGAACGTATAACTATACAGTCTGATTTTTGTCTTTTTTTTTTCTAAAGGGCTTGCCTGTTGCTTTAGACAGGCATATTCTTGGTTTTGACACAGGAGGTAAGTAAGTGATTTTGTTTGAATTCAAACTGTTTTTAGAGACTTAGTGACTATTTGGGGGAAATGAGTGAATATATGCAAACGTTATTGATTAATGCAGTGTTTCTTATGAAACAGATGCAGTTCTTAATGAAGCTGCTCAAATTCTGCGACTGCTCCATATAGAAGAGCTCAGAGAGCTACAGACCAAGATTAATGAAGCCATAGTAGCGGGTCAGGCGA
>NW_006770037.1:332343-359222 GCF_000442215.2 Lipotes vexillifer
CGATCATTGCCGATCCAAAGACAGACCACAGACTGGGGAAAGTTGGAAGATGAACATTTTAGCATTTCAGCTTCTCACCTACTTAGTACAGTTGGGAACCATGTACGCTTTGGCATGTGTTTGGAAATGTCATGTCTTCAAGGGAAGAATTCCAGAAAATTGACTATGTTCTAGAGGTATTTACCATCACTGCATTTTCTTTAATAAAGTTGGGAAGGTGATTTTTTGTTTTTTGACCATGTGTTATGTTTATGTATTTGTATAATTAATTGTATTTGTATAATTAATCTGCTCCCTCCCTGGTGGTTTAGGTACATGCCACCCCCCGACTTCATTATACATATAGGCAATACAGATCCTTAAGTCAGTCATAGGAAAACAAAATATTTTATTGGAGTAATCTAGAAAATTTGAGAACTGTTACATCTTTGATATTTATAGATAAATGTAATTTCTGTGGGTAATTCTATAGAGGGTCTTACAGGATCAGAAAATACAAACTGAAACATTGTAGCACCTTTTAATATAAATAGAAATGCACTTATGCAGAGGTAAAAAAAAAAAAAATCTTTTAGAATAAGTTGGCTCTTTCCCATCAGTTCTGCATAGCCTTCTCTACATCAAGGTTTATGATCTTTAGGATCGTATTTTTATACTGATCACATGTACTTTAATTTCTTGGCCAGGAAGAATCTGTAGCAATAGTCAGATTTAGGGTCTTAACGTGCTCTAATTGGTTCTTAGTTCAATTAAGTTGACCTTTTAAAATATGACAAACGTTTATTAAAAGTTGCTTTAATAAGCAACAATTATAAGCAACAATTAAAATTGTTACCTTTTTAAACTTGAAATAACTTTTGTTTTTAAAAATACAGTAGTAAAGATTGAGGTATAAACTTTTCACAAAATATACTTAGTCTTTTTGCACTGAAAATGTTCATATGTCCAGAACTTCTAATGGCCAATTGCTTTTTCACTTTCTTCACCTTTGTTTGCAGTAAATGTTCTTTAGGGTCCTGATTCCGATTGTAAACTCCCAAGTCCTTTATAATACCATATTTACTTTCTTCCTGTGGAGGGAGGGGACAGCATGTGAGTATTTTATATCCAGTTTGCCACAGCAAATCTTTTAAAGAGGAAATATCCTAATAGACCTTTTTTGTGTGTGTATAGTTAAGCTAGGTAGACTTAAGGTAGTAGAATGGTCACCCCTATGTGTTGGCCATTAGCTCTTCTAGGTCAGAGTGGCTCTCACCGGTGGCAGCAGCAGGCCAAGTGTGGTCAGTTACCAGATCTATCTTTCTCTACCTGGCTGATCCAAAGGCGCCACCTGAGCATGTCCGTTTACCTGTTGGGCAGTAGGGGTAGACTGCTGTTATCCCGTAGAGATGAGATCGCTGCTCTGGGAGATACTCATCAGTAAACTGGCCACTGTCTCTATTTACTGATATAACACCATCCCTGGTAACAGAAAGGAAGAGTGAATTCATAGGATTTAAGGTTGGATAGAAAAAGCCAGTTTATCAGGAAGAGAAATCTCTGCCAGACTTCTAGAATACATTTTTAAAAGTCAATTTAAATCACATAACTAAATAAGATACCCCATGGTACCATTTAAAGGTAGTCTTTTATTCTGTGAAGATCAGATTCAGAGTGATGTGCTTCCTTTTTGGATAGTTTATTACCAAATAGCTCTGCCATTTTTAAGCTACATGTGAGCAATACCATTAAATTTCTGGGTGATGTAAAAGTATGCTTTTAAAAGCAGTAACACTTGAATGATGTCTGCTAATGAAGACAGAATGAAATGAAAACTTCAGCAGAAGGGCTTAGTAACTAAAGTTGCTTACTAACATTTGGTACAAGTGGTGTGTCCTCCAAAACAGTTTGCCTTTTCAGGCTTGTCCAGAGTGTGTCAGGCTCACCTTCTCCAGTCGGTGTGGTAGAAGTGATCTGCATAGCTCACAATGCTGAAGGGGTAGTTGAGGTTGTTTTGAATAACACGCCGTCCAGTTCCATCAGGTAGCGTACACTCTAGTTTTTTAGTTCCTTTTAAAACATCAAGGAGGGAAAAGAGATCCTTTCATGTGATGGGGAAAAAAAATCCTTTACCAAAAATCGTGGCAGGTAAATTCATTCTCAAAGGAAACAAAGGTAGAACTAGAGTATTCTATCCCCATTGCAATAATACAAATTAAAAACTGTAAAATTTTCCTATTCTGTTACCAATTTTAAGAGCATTCTAGTTTTTAGTGGAATTTAAACTCTTAATCCTTTTTTGGAAGAAAGGATTGCATTTACAGAAATCTGGCTAAGTTTCTCCCAAAGTAGGACATTAGAGATGAAATTATATCAGTGTTAAAAAAAAGTTGGTATTAGCTTTTAAATTGTTACAAACATAACATTTGGACAAATATTAATACTTGCCCTTTGTAAGCAATGTATAATAATAGCCAAGGCTGCCTTTTAACTAAAATCCTTAATATTTTTTTTAAAGACTGTATTACTTTCTAGTTAGGAATAAATTCCATTTTTCAATGTAAATTTTTTAATAGCTAAACGAGGCAAGACTCTCCAAGTTTCACATTTCTCATGGAACCCTGATTTAAATTTCAAATACTTATTAAAAATATAAATGCAGTATAATGAAACAGCATCTTTTCAGTTGTGCTAATAATGAAATCACACAACAGAAAGAGAGAACCTGGGAATAGGCAACGCAGATTTATTACTGAAGGAAGCCATCCTGCCACATCGCTTTGTCCTCAGCACAATAGCATACTGACTGTTAAAGTAACAAGATATTTATAAATGTTATAATACTGGTAAAAAAGGAAAATAACTCCTGTTCATTTATCTAAGCCTGTCGATTCCAACAATGGGTAATATTTATTTTTAACCTAAAAAGTGTGCCAAGTGCTCATGTGGAGGAAGGGCAAGCAGTACAAAAGTAGGTTGGACATAGTACTAGCCCTCAAACTTACCACCTGATTCAAACACATACATCCAGGACCCCAGGAAATTCATCACAGGAGTCATTACAAAGTGTCCTCTAAAAGGAGTAGATCATTTGCTGTACTCTTATAAATGTAAGCCAGAAGTCCTAAATGGTGGGATTTGGTTTTACTGTAAAATCTGTTAGAGTGCTCACGCTTACTGAACATTGTAGTGTTCTGTATTTGCATTCCATGAGTAGTAGTACCTGCATCTGCCCAGCAGAGCAATTTGGAGAAGGGGTCAAAGGTTAAACCATTGGGTAGTCCAATGTCTTTATTCACTAGAATTCTTCTGTTTTCTCCATCTAAAGACGACGACTCAATTTTAGGAGCTTCTCGATTCCAATCTGTCCAGTACAGGTTGCTGTGGATAAATTAAATGGAGAAAGATAAACCTTCCCCAATGTATAGAACCCAAATTTCAGAACCATCTTTGAGGCTTTTCACTAAGCATTTCTGAGTCAAAAACACTTCGCTGAAAATGAAAGCTGACGGTTATCTTTACTGATTTGAAGGTTTCTCTGGAATTTCATTTGGTAGAAGCCCCATT
Source organism: Lipotes vexillifer (assembly GCF_000442215.2). Taxonomy (NCBI): domain Eukaryota; kingdom Metazoa; phylum Chordata; class Mammalia; order Artiodactyla; family Lipotidae; genus Lipotes; species Lipotes vexillifer. The sequence goes on from NW_006770037.1 coordinate 335,890, forward strand.
AAATACGACAAGAGTTTCTCAAGGTATAGAAATCCTCCCTGATTCTAACAAGTCCTACTGAAACATGGACCAAGTTATATGTCCCAGTTGATGACCTTAGCAATTATCATAGACAGGAAACATTGTTCTTTTGAATGTTGCCACTGTGAAAATGAGGCCAGAGAAATAACATGCCTGGTGTCTGAGTTTTGCTTACTCACCAACTAATGCGGGTAACCTCACTGCAGGTTTAACACTGGGATTTCCTAATGTGTTGCTGGAGGAAACCGACTTCATTCCGGTTGAAGTGCTATCTCAGGCTTGGCCTGATCGTCTGATCCAAAGTACCCCCCAGTCTCACTCACATACTCTGAATTCTCTATGTATCACATCACAGGCTTAATAATTTCCTTGTTCATTAGTTTACTGTCTTATTTCCTCCTAGTAGAACATAAACTCCATGAAAGGACAGACCTTGTCTTTGCCTAAACAGTACCTGACACCTAGTAGATCCTCAGTGAATACTATTAACTTAATATATTTTGAACTTTTATGCCCATGTTCTGACCCTCCCCTACAACTGTACTTAGAGCCCAAGGGCTTCAAATGAGGATCTACAGATGACAGAGGAGAATTAGGGAAGCCCGGCTGACCCTCGGATTGGATCCACAGCGATGGCGCGGGGGTTCACCAGGTCCGTGTGGAAGAGGGCCCTGCGCTCAGAGCCGTCCAGCCTGGCCCTCTCTATCTTATCCAGGCCGCTGTCTGTCCAGTACATCGTTCTACGAAAGTGGTCGATGGCAAGTCCTTCGGGGCTTATCAGACCTGGAATAAAACAAAGGCAGGGCTGGAGCAACTGCAGCTATGAAAGGTGAACCTGAAGCAGAGAGCTCTGCTTAACTATGTTTGAACAGTTGTGGGAAAAAATTCTTGAGAGTTTCTAAGTCAAAACACACAGAGTCAATAGAGGAACAGATCCTGCGTTAGTTTTTCTGCCACCTCTAGTACGCTCTAGCCTAACAAGACCTCCCAGCCTGATGGCACCAGGCATCCCCAGGGCTGGGGCCAGGCAGCGTCAACTGTAGCCGCACCTTGAATTCTTACTGCAAGCCCTTTCTATTCAGAGTCCTATCAAGAAGGTAGAGGGGAGACTTTGGCATAAAAGAGGCAAATAACTTGGACTTGGTAGAATGAAATGGAATGGGAATTGTCTTCTGGGTGAAGCTGCTGACCTGAGTTAATAATGGTCTCGGGCTCTGCTCCCGATTCCAGACGGGCGCGGCTAATTGTCCGTCCAGCAACGTCTGTCCAGTACACCATCCTCTCCTGGCAGTCGTAATCAATTCCCACGACTATGGAGCCCTTTGTGACCAAGACACACAATTGGAAGAATTAGGATTCCTTGCATTTCCCCCGACTTCATGCTCGGCTGCCTCACTCATGCATGGCTGCAGCGAACAACCCTGCATCGCATGGTTTTATGGCAGCCGAGCACAGTGGTTAGATGTGTTGGTGATGGAGGCCAACTTCCCAGGGCAGAGCCGGGCTTGGCCACTTGCTAGCTGTGTGACTTTGGTACTGAACTTCTATATGCCTTTGTCTCATTTGCCAGATGAAGATAACAATACCTATTTTGCGTGGCTGCTATAAACATTAATACCATAAGTGCTTATAAAATATCCTAATCAGTAAGTAATATACTGTAAGCTGTCAATAAGCACTATTACTATTGGTGGTAAAAACAGAAGTGATTTCATGAAAAAATTAGCCCCTTCAGTGATTAGAGGACAAATGCTAGTCTCAGCGAAGTAAGTCTTTTAATATTTCACTGGACAAAAACTGACTCTTTCAAATGTTATCAGCACTTTTTCAAAAAGCCTTTCTAAAATTTGCCAATATATAACAAAATCTACCGTCCCCTCCCCTGTGAGATCTTACTGCTGCTATCTGAGGTGCAGTCACCCTTACCCCGATCTCTGCCTCTTAACTCCAAGGCAATCATTTGGTTGTACTCTTGTGTAAAAGAAAGTATACAACTTGATGGGTTAAGGAACTGGGGAATGGTGGTCACCCGACCTCTGGCTAGGGAGCTCTCCCCTCCTTATTACTAAATAAATGATGCAGTCTTTTTTTAAATGCCGAGTCTATGATATTCCTTTCCAAAACTCCGCACAGAAGTTGCTTCATTCAATTTCCAACCCAGAGTCCTGCTCTGAGAAGCCTGGCAGACATGCAGAGCCAACATGCAGGGGCCACCCAGCTATCCCTGAGGTCATGCAAGCTCCCTGCTTGCCTAACAGCCTCCTGGGGCTGTCCTGAACTTATGCCTCTGGGAGAGGAGTCAGTACAAGAAACTACAAGGCAGGATTAGGCTCCTGTGGAAGAGTGGGCAGTTTATATGGGAGGATCTGAAGGTCAAGTACAATTTTAAAATTTAAAGTCATCTGTCTCGGGCACGGGTGCACGGGCCTCCATTAACCCAGGGAATCATGGGATCCATTAACTCACGTAAATGATTTCAAGGTTTTTTGGAGGAAAAAGTCCCAGTTTAAGTAAGTTTCCACAAGATGTGGTTAGAACCCATATTCCATTTCTCTTTCAGTTCCACCACCATTACCATCAACAACCCTGCCCTTATCAGAGGCAAGTTTAGAAATGCAGTGAAGACACCTGACTTGGCTAGAATAAATAAACAGTTAGCTTGAGGTGGTGACAGTTTTCTCTTTTACAGAAACTACAAAACAGCAGCGAGTATTTGGAAACACATACACAACTCACATCTTGGAGAAAAAAAAAAACCCCACATTGTTTTCTGAACACCGGCTACTTCTAAACTTTTTTTGACCAGATAAGAGGTTATTCATTAACAGAAGTAAATGTAAACATGGACGCTGTATTATTCTTTCTCATAGATGAGCAAGTACCTGGAGCATGAAGTTTAGAAATGGAATTAGGCGATTTTCCATTGTAAGTGTCAGTGCATTTCTGGTGAACTCCCTTCTCTTTTCAACATTTTAGAGAAGAAATCCCTTCTCCAAAATGGAGTGCCTTGACCATAGGGAGGCTGCTGACTCAGGAAGCGGCCAGCATCCCCTGGGGAAAGCCCTGTCCGTTCCTTTCCACGATCACACACTCCCCAAAGTTTCATCTATGACAGAGTCAGAGAAGATAAGAGGCTGGTCGACAGAACCAAATGAGAGGGCAGAGGGCTGCAACGATGAGGCCGTCATTAGTTGGCTTCCAGGATCTCTGCAGAGATGTCTATGGCTTAAAGAGAATGCTGGGGACTTGGGTTTACCTTCTGTCATTTTCCCTTGGATCCCCACATGCCGCCTCAATATGCTGACAACTCTGAAATTCCCTTACCACATATCCGAAACCCCATGAGCCAACTGGAGAAAGTGGCCTTGGTCAGTCAGACGTGACCCCCGGCCACAGAGAGCCCCCTCCTCTTCTGTGTGTCCCGAAGACCACAGCCCAGAAACCCTCCAGGATCCCCCTCCACCTCAGGCCTTGCCCAGATCTGGAAACCCGATGCAGACCCGCCCCCCGGGGGAGAAATCCACTTTACATGCAGCGACAGCAGGGTCTTGGCTGTGTCCTTCTGAAGCCTGGTACCATTGAGGGGCAAGTGGCCGATCTGCTGGCCCTGGGCATAGAGCAGGAAGGTGCCCACAGGTGGAGGGGTCACGTCGGGCCGGGGCGTGGGCCGGGCTGTGGGCGGAGCAAGCGTGGGTATACCTGCGGTGGGGAAGAGGAGGGTATGAGTAACAGAGAGGGAAGGAAACGGGGTGGGTGGGGGGAGGGGAAGAAAAGTTACTTTCCCACATACCAGAGCCTCCAGAAACATCAAAAGTTTTCACCCTGGACAGATGTGCTCCAGATGTTCCTTAAAAGAAATTCTAATTTCTAGGGTTTTTTCCCCAAAGATCAATTATGTAAATCACTGCCAATTACTGGGGAGGAAGACAACAAAACATTCCCCTCAGAACAAAGGAGAAAGTTTTCTTTTTCTTTTTTTTTTTTTTTTTAAGGGAAAAACTCCAGAGCCAGTGTTGTGTCAGCTTCTCTCTGGGGCCCCAGGGTGACACGCGTCCCCTTTCACCCTGGGCTCAGAGTAGGGGAAGGGAGGAGGAACTGCATATCGAATTTAGTTCCAGATGTTCTAATTACAGAAACTGTTAATGACAAAACCAAATGTTAAATCTGAATCGGGATCTGGGGCAGACCAGGTTATAAATCAACACAGCTTATCAGCGACTTCTTCTGTTGGACCTGTTCACCCCTCATTCCCCCACCTTCACCTGCAGCTGGCAGCTGTCCTTCAGGGACACCTCAGATGCTGCCCCTGGGTGCTTACATGCAGGGGTGATGCCTGGCTGGGAGCGGGTGCCCGGCACCTCTCTGCCGTCCTGGTCCACACACCAGCAGAAGTCACTCTTCCCGTGGCACTGCAGGGGCATGAAGTAGCCCAGGTCATCGCACTGGGGCACGTACTGGTCGTCCCTTGGTGTGCCACCGTAGTGCTCCAGCAGGCTTTCCCTCCAGCGCTCACAGACGGTCCGGGGCCTCTGGGTGGGCTCTGAGCGGGTGGGGACAGAAAGCCTTTGATTGTGAACCAAGGACGGAATGTAGCACGTGGCTCAAGATCCCCACTCCTGGCCGCCTTCCTCCTCGTGTCCATTAGCGACACCTCAGCCAAGCCCCTGCAAAGTGCTCTAAGAAGTTCTCCACAGGAATCAGGAAAAGGGGTCGTCCTGATGCTCCTGTCTCCCTAGGCCAGAAGGATTGTCATCAAGGCCCAGCCACATCAGGAAAGAACAAGAGGAGGTAACATCTGGGGTGCAAGGCTCGCTCAGCCTGGGAAGGGGCGTCTAACAGCCCTTGGGGACTCAGGGCCTACGTGATGCTTAAAGCCAATATCTATTCTTTCTTGTTTCAAACTCCAGGACCTGCGTCTGAGAGGGCTGTCTTGACACTGGCCAGCGTGTCTTAGAAAGTATTACTGAATGCCCAACTTTACATGGCCCTGAGTATCTGTCCATTGGAAAACTATACTGAGTAAAAGTAAAAACCTACTGTAATTAGTATGTGTGAGCATAGGAGAGTTGGTGGCAAACAACTTGATACTGACTGTGAGACACTCCAGCTCCGCGAAGTCCTTTGGCCGCCCTGCTCTGGGCTTATCTCAAAGCTGAACCTTCTTCTGGAGGCTCCAGCTTCCCACCATGTTGCTCTGTCCTCTCCTTTCTCCAGCTTCCTTCCCCATCCTTCCCCCTGCTCCCCATGCCCATACCCCCCTTCCTCACCACCATGCTTAAACTCCTGTTAGCTGCCCTTGCAGAGCAGTTTCTCTGCCTGCAATTTTTTCCCAGACTGCTTCCACAGGGCTGCCAAGGCTCTGTCCCCAACACGGCGGTTCTCTGAGAGGACTGCTTCAGGCAGTTTAACCTGTACAGCCTCCTAAGATAGGATTACCTAAAGGAACTTAAGTAGAAGGTACCTCTTCATTAATTCCTGCAATTCATGCCTATGGTCTGTAGAATCATACAGCCAGGTACCTACTTATACCACCATGTGGATGTGTAACAGAGATCTCAGAGGAGAACAAAAACTGGGCTTTCCGCCATCAAAGCTGCTCTCCCCTAGACTCTTCCATGTCAGTAGACAGCACCTCCATTCTTTCCATTGCTCAGGCCCAGTCATCCCTGACTCCCTTCTCTCACTCTCCACGTCTGATGTCAAAAAACGCCAGCTGTATATCTTCACCACACCCACTCCTGTCATCTTATGCCAGGATTACTATGATAGCCTTCTTACTGGTTTCCCTGCTTCCATCATCTTTCCTGCCCACCCTCTCCACCACCCCACAGTAAACTCAACTGGCAGAGTCCCTTTAAAAAAACTCATTTCACGTCACTTCTTTGGTCAAAACCTCCAATGGCTTCAAAGAACAGTTGGAAACATTACATTTGGGCTCCAGCACCTACACCTCCCCTAGGAAAGGATGGTGAATAAAATCTTCAGAGCTCAAACCCAACGAGCACAACTCCAGGACTCACGATGTTTGGGGGAAACGGATGCCCTTCAGGCTGTCTCTATAGCTTATGACCCACAAGAAGCAAAGCTCTTTTTAAAACATCTTGGAGAAGGAGAGACTGACTTCCTCACCCAGATGTGTCTCAAAGGAACCAGAGAAGGAAATGCCACTTCCTCAGACACTCACCATCCTTCACAAGGTGGGATTCCCTGGAGAAGTTCCCAAGCACTGCCCCAGATCCACATAACAAACTCAGATGATCGATTCTCAGGGGACCACCCAACGAGGCCCATCTCTTTGTTTGGAATGCGACACACAGCACAGTCAGCTTCTGGGAAAGGGGCACCTCACGTCACCTACACGTGGGCATCCCAATCATTCCTTATTATTTCAAGCTACTTCTTGATCCAACCATGGATTTATTTCTATTTCTGGTTGGCAGGGTTTTAAATATTTTTAAATTTTCGGCACAGAGCGTTCTCTCTCCCTTCAAAGCTGACCCCATTATGCAGATGAGACTGGTCAGAAATGGCAGCAGAAGACAAACCAGCACCAAGAGAGAAGCTTGGCTGTGGGAAAGAGGCTGCACAAAGGAACATGTTCTTTTAGTAATTAACTTTTCATTCTCTTGGCTCCCTTCTGGATCACTGTTCTTAACACATGCCTGTCTTAATACATTTCATAGCATTCTGAACCATTCCCTTAAGGTGCCTCCCAACCATCTGATTTCTTCAAACCCCAGCTGGAGTTAGAACCAAGACCTTTTAAAGACTAGGCATGAGTGAAACAGAATTTCTCTGTATTCCGTTTTTTTTTTTTTTTTGGACCTGCAAAATATTTTCCTAAAAATAGGGACAGAGAGGAACTAGGAGTGTCACTGTGGAAGCAAGGGTATATATACATCTAGATCAAGCATTAACACTTTCTACTTATATGAATCTTAGAACCACTAATGTCCTGGCCATCACAATTAGTATTATTGAAAGGATCAAAACTGGTAGTAATTCTCCAGTTCTTACTCTCATACATTAAAAGCCAAGACTAGTACTTATGGAACTCTTTTCAATAGTAAAAACGGATCTTTGGGGGCTTCCCTGGTGGCGCCGTGGTTGAGAGTCCGCCTGCCGATGCAGGGGACTCCGGGTTCGTGCCCCGGTCTGGGAAGATCCCACATGCCGCGGAGCGGCTGGGCCCGTGAGCCATGGCCGCTGAGCCTGCGCGTCTGGAGCCTGTGCTCCGCAACGGGAGAAGCCACAACAGTGAGAGGCCTGTGTACCGCAAAAAAAAACAAAAAACAAAAAAACGGATCTTTGAATAGCAAGCTCATGGATATGTACAGGAATTATTTTGGCTAAAATGATATCAAACCAATTCTATGTTCTTCATAATAAAGTTCTTCTGTATTAAAAGACAAAGTTCTTCCCTTCTTTGAACAACTCAGTGAGGCGTAGAAACCTGCCTTGGCAACCTGCAGTTGGCATGAACTGTGAGCGCTTGGGAACCACACCTCACACGGGTGGGGGGTACTCAGACGGTAACAGACAGGTTCATGCGCTGCATCTCAGATCACGCAGGCTAACAAAACAGCTTCCTGCATCTCTTCTAAAGGTGACAGGAGCAAGAGCGATTCGCCATCGACATGCGAGCCTGGCTAGAGAGGGCTGGGGTTACTTCCTTAGAGCAAACTAGCTGCATCCACCTACACGTGTCATACTTATTTTTCCCACTGATACTAAAACAGCCTTCAGACTGTTTCCCGCACTCCAGAGGTCAGAGTTAAGTGATACAAAGTTACATGGGAAGGCAGTTTTCCTTTTGGACAAGAGGCTGGTCTGGCGAGGTCATCAAGCTCTAAGATCTCCCTAAGCTGCAGTAACAGATTTGGGTAGTGACCTCAGCCTGACCTCCACACTCAGTCTCAACTTCTAGTCTTGTACTTAGTCTAAGAGGCTGGAGTCCAACATGCATGTCACGCACGGGTCTGTGTGTCCCTGTAAGATAAACGTGCACATAGGTGTGTGCCCACCATTCAAGTGTTCCTAGGAGGAAGGAGGCTATGCAAGGATGATGATCAGCCCTGAGTCTGCGTGGTCTGGGAAGGGGTTATAATCTATCCCACAGTAAGCAGCATTCTGCTGCTCTGCCCCAGGCCTGTGCTGGGACCAGGTGTCTTTCCTGACTGGCTTACCTCGTGGTCCGCAGCGAGGCGGGACGGAGCCGGGTGGGGTCCGGGTGCCAGGGACTTCCTGACCATCGGGGTCCACGCACCAGCAGAAGCCAGTGCTGCCGTGACACTGCAGTGGCAGGAAGTGGCCCTGCTCATCGCACTGCGGGATGTGGAGCTGGGCAACAGGATGAGTGCGCTGGGCCTGGGCATCGCGCTGCTGGCGCTCACAGGGTCTCAGTCCAGAGGTGGGGTCTTTCGGAACCAGAGCAGAGGAGATACAAAGGAGTAAAAGGCATTGCAACCCATCCACTTTTACCAGGCAGCCTCAAAGTCTCCTGAGGGATTCTTACTTTCTATAACTGGAAGACAGGATAACATGGGAAAAATAGCAAGGCGCCGGAATTTTGGAGTCCTGGGTTCTTATTTTAGCTCTGCCACTATCTACCTAATTTCTCCCTAATTCCCGCAGCAGTTTAAGTCCTGTAAGTCCTGGCTGATGATACAGTGAAACAGGCCTCTCCCCTCAGCCCTCAGGGTCCTATTGCTATTTGGGTAAAATGAAGAGCAACCCATGGCTTCTGTCCAAACATCCCAAGAGACTCCAGAGAAAACAATTAAAACTGTGTTCAGCCCCTGAGGTCCAGAGCTGAAGTCTGAGAAACTCCAGGTCAAGGGCAGTTGCTAGACTGCACTGTGTTGGCCAACTTCTACTAGAACAGTCACCATGGGGGCTAACTCCCCGCTCACTACTGCAATGTGCCTCCTGGTCGGTCAGCTCGATCTCAAGGCCTCATCTAAATTGTGCACTTATCAAGGCAAAGCAGATCACCAAGAGGGTTAACCAGAACTGCTACTAGGTAGGACCATGGATGGGTCATACGTCGGGCCTCCCAGAATGCTAATAACCAGTGAACTATCAGTAAACTTAGGCAGCCAGAAATAATGCAGGAAAAAAATCCAGAGCCTAGAAAATCCACCAACTCGGGCCTCAGACCCGGATAAGTCAAGAATGGGCTGAGGTGCTGTAGAAAAACAGCACTGAAGGATCTGGCCCCCCAGACCTTACCAGGTGTGCACTGAAATCCATCCCCATGATATCCAGGTTGGCAACGGCAGGAGAAGGAGCCAGGAGTGTTGGAGCAGGTGGCCGAGGGATGACACCTGTTTTCCGAGCATTCGTCAACATCTGCAGTGGTCAGGGAGGGAGAGAGAGAGGGAGGGAGGGAGGGAGGGAGGGAAGGAAGGAAGGAGCACGACTTCATTGCACACAATCTATGCCACCACATGGCTTTAGTGCGCATGTATCAACCACGAGGGCTCCACTTCAGAAGACCTTGTGCGTGAGCAGAAACACGTCGGCACCTTAAAGGCAAAGCTTAACAGTCCAGAGTCGAGGGACACGTTCAGTGTAGAAATCAAACATATACTTCAGAGAAATATATCCTGGCACCTTTCATCTACGGTGAATTCCAGGAAGTTTTTACCTTTGAACTAGCCTTTAGTCCATAAACCATTCATTCCCTTCCATTGTATTCCATATAATAAATACACGTAACAGTAGTTTTTTGTTTTTCCTTTCCTTATTGGCACCATGTCCCTACAGCACTGATTTACAGATGCAAGGAACCCACTGAGGCTCCAAATTCTTCTTCAACTAAGTTAGAAGCCCATTCAGTCTTACACAGTCAGAGAGTCCTACTACCCAGAATGCCCAAAAATTTTCTTTACTTTCCACCTTTAGAAGAAATAGAAAAGTATAAGAAAAATATTATCAGAGATTTTGAAACAACACATAGAAAAGAAAATCTAAATTTGTCTGGCTCATCAGTACAAACAATTCAGGTCCCAACATTCTCCATATGGTACCATGAGGATTAATTATCACATTTCTCAAAACTGCAACATCCTGAAACTTCAAACAAAGGCTGACTTACATTCCTTTTATTTACTGAAATCAGCACAGGCTGACAATAGCAAGACACCACCCCCGCTCCACCCTGCTGCCAAAAAATAAATAAATAAAAGTCTGAAAATATAACTGTTGAAACCAATGGCCAGTGGTTGAGATAAGCCATCTTCAGAGACAGGAAGTCTTCCTGAGTAAAAGAAGGATAAAGGGTGTAGATCTGATCAAGGCTCAACTGAAAATAAAACAGAGTAGTCGCATCTGAGGTAACATCCAAGAAATGTTTTTAAAATGTGTGAACAGGGAAAAATGTGGGACGGGGTGATCGGTGTAAAACCTAGAGGAGTCCCAGAAGGAGAGAACTGCATCAATTCTGTACAGCTCGTGCACAGACACATCGTACCCCGGAAGCCAGACACTTACAGCCCTGAATGTGACGTGGCTCCTCGCCCAGCCTCCGGGACCCGGGTGAAATCTCTTCTAGGGCGATCAGTGCCACCCTTGCTGTGACCATGCTTTCACTGAGCCACCTTCCCATGACTAAGGGCCTTTCCCAGGTACCAGTAAGTGGATGTGCTGGATATGCAACACAGGCGTTCTGTTCTGGGGAGAGGAGTCTCTGACATAGTAATTAGCAATGTAATTACTTACACTGCTTATCCTCAGGCTCAGGGAGTTTACTGCGTGTAAATTAGTTTACTCTGGAGTCCAAAACCCCTGAATGCCCGACACAACCAAGTTTAATGCCACCCAGAGAGGCTCTGCCTAGATGAGCAGTGGGCCTGTCTAGTCACCTTCCTTTCACTGACAAAGGCTGGAAAGTGGTTATAAATTCATTTGCAAGGTTAGAATCAAACAAGGTTTGCTGGTTAGCTCCTCAGTTAACCAAAAATAAACCAAATAAAAATAATTACAACAACAAAAAGCTCATCTCCAATCCAATCATCATGGATTCTATAGTGTCCTATTTAATTATCTTTGAGGTTGGTCCTCTGTCTCTTCAGAAGGACAACTCAAATGCCCAGTCGGATGAAGCTAGTGTCCATCCAGATCCTTGGGACTGGAAGATGCTATAAAACCAAAGCTGTAAAAATTAACGTCCAGCCAAATGCAGGAAATTAAAGCTATTCATAATGCATATGCTAAAAGAACTTCTCATGGTAACAGGAACCCCAGGCAATGGCAGGAAGCAGGAATTCCTGAGATACAGGGCCTATTTCTAGAAACCACGGATCAGTTGCTTGTGATTATTTTTGAACTAAGAGAAAGAGGACTCCCCAGAGGTACCGAGTTATGTTCTTAAAGCCTATGGCCTAGGGATTCTGACCAGACCCGAAAGAGCAGCCATCCTCCCGCAGATACCAAAGTCATGGGGAGACAATAACGGATGAACGACCAACAGGGAGAAGGTCTCTGAAGAGACTGAAAGCATCACAAGTGAACAGCTGTCCCCCAAAGCTGGAGAATTTTAAGACTCCCTGAGGCACAGTGCCCAGCACCTCTTTGGAGAACCTTGCACCGTGACAGGAAACTGGAGCCTCGCCAGCCACTCCGGGGCCTGGGTACGGAGCAGGCTACGCCCCTCCTTAGGAGCGCCAACCCTGAGGAGTGTGTGGGGGAAACCTGAGCTTTTGTGTAAAGCAGAAGTCTTCCCAATTTCACAGGCGGTCAGGTGTCGAGAGAAAGCGCAGAGAGACTTTCAACCCCTTGGCAAGGGAGGAGCTTCCTGTTACACCACTGGGGACGGGGGGTTGCTTAACCATCACTGTTGGGGTCTTCAAGGACTGGTAGAACACTGAGGTCAAGGCAGCGAGGTTCAAGGCAGAGTAGAGCCCCTTACCAGTCAGATAATGCAAGATGGCTTATTCTCAGTGTGATTCTCCATTCTGTCCTCTACCAAGCTGCGAAGAAAACCTGTTTGGAAACTGTATTAAAAATTCTCTATTTTGAGTTCATGCTTTGGTGTTTCAACATTCTTCTCCCTGCCTTACTTCTGAGCCCACACCCAAAAGCGGCTGAAATCCCTTCAAAACAAACCCAACCCCTGGACTCGAGCTTCCCCCTCTCTACCTCCCCTGCTTTGCTTTTGAACCACCCAGTGAAATTTCCTGGCGCCAACTCAAATCGACCCGCTTCCAGACCCCAACAAAGGCTTCGGCCCATGAGTTCTTGTTCCCCACCTACTCGGTCAAGAACCCTGCTGCTGGCTGTGCCCTTTGGATCCTGCGTGGCATGCGGTGACCCGCTCTCTGGGACCTGTGAGTATAATCAGCTTCTTCTCTGCTTCTGCTGTGGCCACGCCAACTTCACTATACCTTACCCAGCATCTACATGCTTCCAATAGAAACCACGAGAGAGGACAGTGTAAGTACCTCGCCTCACAGCCCTTCTCTGGGTAATGGGCCATCTGTAACCCAGTACCTCAACTCACACGTGAGGAAAGGTCCCAGCTCAAAACACTCTGCTTTTCCACCCGGCAGGATCATCAAGACCTACAGGGACAAACATGCCTGAGAAATATCCAGCTCACACCAATGCAGGGCTGAAATCAATCCCCACTGAGGGAAGCTGGAAAGATTTCATTCTAGTTGCACAAAAGTAATTCCTCTTAGTGACTCAGACTAGGTCGAGAACCCAAAGCCAAGTGCAGCCTCCCCCGGGAACCTGGTTTTTAACAAACTGGCTGGAGAAAAACCCACACACCCTTTTAATGCTAGTTTGATGGAGTGAAAACAAATGTGTGTTTCAAGTGTGCACACCTTCCACGAAATAGAGGCTTCATCGCTATTTTTCTCTTTTTTCTCTATCGCTATGGTCACTGGGACACATGCACACTGTGACATGCCTTTAAAAATGCACACACACACACACATTTATATACTTATCCTGCAAGCCTCCTTCATGATTAGCCTGGCCTGATTTATGCACAGCACAGGTATTTAGGAAAATGACTATTCATTCTCTACTACCCCACAGTCTGGAAGCTTGGATGGCAACCACAGGGTAACTATGGCAGGAAGCCTCTCAGATGGTCCCCAAAGATCCCTTCCTCCTGCTATTCAGTGTCTTATGTAATCCCCTTCCTTTGAGCAACTTGCTTCCAACCAAGACACTAAAGCAATATTGAGGGGATGTCATTTTTGTGATCACTGCCAACCTGCCGGCAGACCCCTTGCTGAAGGCTTTGATGAAGGAAGCTACTTTGTAGGAGAGGTCCACGTGGCAAGAAGCTGAAGGTCACCTCCAGGCAACAGCCAGCGGGGACCCGAGGCTCTCAGTCCTATAGTCCTTGGGGAACTGAATCCTGCCAATAACCACGTGAGGCTCTTTCCCCACCTGGGCCTTCAGATGAGGCCCCAGGTCTGACAGAGACCCCCTGACTAGACCCTATAGAGCATAATAATGTGTATTGTTTTAAGCTGCTATGTTTTGGGGGGAATTGGTTATGCTGCAGTAGATCACTAATACACTGGGGAAGCAATGGATGGGCTTGGCCTATTTTTAAGTTTGTGGGTTCCAGAGAGAATCTCAAAAATAGAGAACCAGAGATAAAACAGGGACAACTGAAAATGGCAGAAATCAGCAAGAAGACAACAGTAACAAAGAATGACAACCCTATAAAACTCCCAGCATGGAAAAGTAGCTAATTTCAGGATCCTAATATGACCCCAAAATGTAACCCAAGCCCTACAGGACAGAAGTTAAAAGAAGGGAGAGAGAATGATTCTAGAAGGGGTTAGGACAAGAGGCAGCTCACCTACATTAACATTCTGATTTTAACACTCATCACATCTAAGCTGCAATAATTTCAACTTCTTTGTTTTAAACCAAAGACCTAAGGAATGAAATACTTTCAAAACACCGTCTCTGCTGGCCTGAGCAGCCAGATGTTTAAACATGAAATTCTACTGACAAGATTTTTTTCCTTTGTGCATTCTCGTTTCTGAGAGCCAGTAGTGTGTTAAATCGAACTGAATGATGAGTCCCGCGAGGTGGAAAGAGCAGTATTTCCACTGCGGGGCTTAGCAGAGACATGAGAAGTTTATGGGCGTCACCTGACACCCCTCCCTCCAGACCTAGAGGGTACCTCTGTCTGTACAGAGTATCTATTACACATGGAGCTCTCTGGCCGGCCAACTGGGACAAGCATCTGTGACTTACAAATCTACCTCATCCTAACTCGAAAAGCACCTGAGCTCTGTCTAAACCTGGGGGTGGGACTTCCCTGGTGGCTCAGTGGTTAAGAATCTGCCTGCCAATGCAAGGGACACGGGTTCGATCCCTGGTCCGGGAAGATCCCACATGCCGCGGAGCGGCTAGGCCCGTAAGCCACAACTACTGAGCCTGCGCTCTAGAGCCCGTGAGCCACAACTACTGAGCTTGTGTGCCACAACTACTGAGCTTGTGTGCCACAACTACTGAAGCCTGCGCGCCTAGAGCCCGTGCTCCGCAGCCAGGAGTCACCACAATGAGAAGCCCGCGCACCGCAACCAAGAGTAGCCCCCGCTTGCCACAACTACAGAAAGCCTGTGTGCAGCAATGAAGACCCAACGCAACCAAAAGTAAAAAAATAAAATTGATTCTTTAAAAAATAATAATAAATAAACCTGGGGGTGTTTTTAGGGAGAAAAAAAAAAAAAACCTCAGGGTTGAACTGAGCCACAGCTTTGGGTCATTTCAATATAAACTATGTTTTCAAAAGTAAACCATACAGCTAAACTTCTGTACAGCAGAAGTGGAAACATTAAAGAGCCAGGTTCAGACAATCCCCCAAAACCCCACATCTGGAAAGGAGTAGAGGGGGCTGTGCTGCCCTGACACGTCTATTCTGTCAATAACGTATGGCTTCAGGCTGCTGGTCCACTCAGCCTGTCCTGCTGAGACCAAAGGGAAAAGGAAGGAGGAGGAAAATCAAACGTCTAGCGAGGGGGTCAGGGCCCCTGCTGAAACCAAAGGGAAAAGGAAGGAGGAGGAAAATCAAACGTCTAGCGAGGGGGTCAGGGCCAAGCCATTCCATCAGTTAAGAAGCTCCCAGGAGTTACAAGGCTGTTCTTAGCAAATCAGCTCAGTGGGCCCAGGTATACGGGGACAGAGGCAAGAAGCAATTTGATGAGAGAGGGAAAGTCTGCATTTTAGGTTTATATTCCTAAAATCAACCCTTTCCCCACCATCCTCTCATTCCCAGTGTCTCATTTAACCATTATTTGTGTGCATTACTGACAGATGTTTTGAAGATCTTTAGTGACTATGTAGATTTACTGAATGATCTCTATATTAAGGTACTACTAATCCCAGTTTCATGAACATTTATAATCAGTGTTATGCCTAGCTTTTCAGTAACAACCTCATACATTTCTAAGTTAAATTTGAACAGTTAGTCCTGCTTTCTGGTTTAGTGATTTTATAAAGTTCAGTATGAAGCCTTAAAGGTAGTTAGATTTCTGGGAGAAAAGCTTTGAGTATTTAGGTATGCATTAATATCCTTTTATATCTGTGGATTTATTTCTTCTCTCTCTCTCCCTCTCCCCTTCCAGAGAGAGAGAAGAAAGGGAATAAATTACACAGAAAGAACTGTATGTATGTTTAGAGATTGCTTAAATTACCACTTCACGCAGGGGAATAGCAACTAAAAATTAAGCAGGACTGGAAGTGCTGAATTAAGCCATTAGCCAGAGAGATTGAAGGATGGAGACTTCCTCCCAGCAGGATATATGCCTTTCCCCACATCCCTCCTGGCTACACTAGCTCCACGGAACAGAAGGCTACAAGCTGGCAGGGTCTCCCCACTGCTCCAGGCACGGCTCTTCCAAGGACAACCATACATGCTCAACAATCTGGTCCCAGGGCAATCACCCTCGGCCTCTCTTTCTGACTCAAAGGACACTTTTTCTTTCTCTTTCGGCAGTTCCACAGCGGTGTGAGTCAAAGGAAGGGAGAGGCTTCTGAGAGGCCCTGGGGATGTGCATCCAGAGCAACGTTCAGGGTCACTGAGGCCGCCCACAGTTACTCACCGGTACACTGGTGCCCGTCGCCAGCGTAACCAGGCAGGCAGGTGCAGCTGAACGAGCTGCCTCCGTGGTGAATGCACTGGGCCTGGCTGGCGGGAGCACAGTTGTGACGGCCATCCTCACAGGGGTTAGGAGGTGGGGCGATCACTGAAAAGAGAAGAAGGCAAGGATGTCCAAGAGCCCAGGCCTGCGAATGGGTGAACCCTGCACACCAACAGCACTGGGACATCTGGGGGCTTATAAGGAATGCAGGTTCTCAGGCCCCAGAGCAGAGCCAGTGAATCAGAATAGGAATTTTAACAAGATCCCTAGATGGTTTGTATGCATATTAAAATTTGAGAAGTGCTGATCATGGTTTGTGGCTATAACACTAGGCATGAAGATCAGTCATCAAAAACTGTCCTTGATTAAAGTTTATTAACTCCCCAGAACACTGCTGCTTTGCATGCCTGCATATGTATGTACGTACATACGTACGTACGTATGTACGTACGTACACACACACACACACACACGAGTCTCTGTGATCGCTACCTTTTCATCTCACTGGATTAAAAAGAGGGTTGTCTCTAATATCATCTAGCTCTAACAGTGGGATGGATCTGGAATTCTAGTTCTTTTGGATCCACTCTTTGGTCAAATATTTTTCTGGAATTCTAGAAAGGCTATATTTATTACAGATGGAGCTCTTTGACCAGTCAAGTGAGACAGGCCTCTATGAATTACAAATCCATTTCATTCTAATTTGAGAAACATTTGACCTCTATCTAGACCTGTTGGTATTAGAGAAGTTCATTGTCTTGTTACATGATTGGGCCAAACACCAAGATACACAGCAGTCCCGACAGAGGTGAACATCCTTCCATAACTTACACCAAAAATATCTATTTAGAGAAAAACAACAACACAGCAACAACAAAGACATCCAAACAAAAACAAACCCCCAACAAACAGGGTGGAACTGAGCCATAGCTTTAGGTTATTTCAATGTAAATTGTGTGTTTTCTAAAAAACCATCCAACAGAACTTCTGTATAACAGAGGTGGAAACAGTAATGAGTCCAAGAGCAAGGTTCAGCATGATTTGGGCTAAAAAGAGGCACAGATTTGGCACTCACAGACGCAGGTGTGCCGGTCGTCTGCAAACTCATAACCACTCCGGCACTCACACCTGTAGCTTCCCAGCAAGTTGACACACACAGAGTTGGGGCCACAGCGATGGAAGCCAGTTGCACATTCATTTACATCTAAGAAGGAATAAGAACAGAAAAAGCTGCTTAAACCAAACTCCCCACAAGTGGAAGGTCTGCAAACTCAATGTTTGCTCAACCCTAAGAGGTTTCAATGGGACTAACAGTTGGTAGACTCAACAGGGGTTGAAATGTATGCTGTCTAAGCACCAGATGTGGATGCATGTTGCAGATCGTCATAAAAATAAATAATTTCAAGTCATTCAAGTATGAGCCCCAGGGAGATATGTTTTGAACAAATATTCTGAGAACTCTTTAAACATTTAAACAATTGTGAACATTTAGAAGAGAAACACACAAAGTAACGATTTTTCTTTTAAAATGTAAAGAAATGTCCACTACTGCTTTTGAGATACAGTAAGTGAAAGAAATAGGTGAATGTGTGAAATCTGAAGGTAAACAGAATATGTACTCTTTAATGAATGTAAAAAATACTTGATTCCATCTTAAAATGACAACATTTGAGAATGTAAAATATCCAGGAATTACAATAGCTATTTTCAGAGTCCCAGCCAAAAATACCCACCTCCAAACTACCCTCTTAAACCTAACCAGAATATGCTTAGTTTTTCAATAGCTGTATTTAGATGAATAGCTGCTAAACTCATTGATCCATGGAGATGACAAAGTAGACACTTGTCTTCTACGGACATAGTGTTGGAGGACTCCATGAGGGAACACAGAGCATACGGCTCTTACCCACGCAACTCCGTCCATCTCCCTGGTACCCAGATGCACACTCGCAGGTGTAGTCTACACCTGTCGCCGGATGGCACCGAGCCGTGGTGGCGCATGTGTGACTCCCGTCATAGCAAGGATTCACTGGGGTGGGATCTGAGTCCCCTGCATGGGTAGAGAGAAAATAAAAAACAAAAGCACAATCTGGCTGTCTTAAAGAGAACGGCACAGAAGAAAGAAGATCGACAAGTCCTTGGAACTGGCTGTGGACCTGTCTGTCTGGGGCCCGCCTGGCGACCTTACTAAATTATTAATATCCAAAGCGAGGGCGGATCATCTGCGTCACAGTTTTCGATTCCAGAATGGCTTCCCCTTGCCTACTATGCAGACAACTAACCTTTTCTTGTTTACAGCAGGTTTGTGTCAGGGAATAAAAGTATCCAACACATGGCATCCTTTTATTTAAAAGTGCTTTCATTCTATCTTCTCAGGATAATTCTGTGAGGCAGGCTGTCCTTCCTTTTATTGGTAATTTTCACCGATAAGGAAAATAAGTGAGAGACATTAGAAAAATTGCCCAAGCTCACAAAGCCAGAAAGTGGTCCATCAAGGACTTATACCCCAAATTTCTGCCTCCTAATTGAGCAGTCTCTCACTAAGTGCACTATTCCATGGGTCAAAATTCAATTAATGAGAAAATCTTGCTTTTTTAAAAAAAGATTTATAAGACCAAATAAATAGGAATGGCTTTCACAGTATTTACTCTTCAGGATTAACCTTGCCATGACTCCATCCATCCACTGGGTAGTGATGACTGTTAACATCTGAAATCTTCCCTAAAGACCTTTACTTCTAGATCGAGTGTAACAGTAATGTGTATTAAGCACTTATGTGCCTAGCACTGTTCTAAACCCATACATACACCATTCCATTAAATACTCATGTCTATAACTTGAGGAAGGTATTGCCATCATCTTCATTTTACCGCAGCACAGAGAGGTCAAGTAACCTACCTGCCCAAGGTCACACAGACAGAAGAGGTGGATGCATCAAAAAGCTGGGCAGTCTGGCTGCAGAGCCCACCCATGCTTTCCATCATTTTGCTACAACTACCACCAAAGGAACTTCATGAAGTCATCTAATCGAAGCCAAAAGCACAGAGATGGTGGCGCTAGAGACAGCCCCAGTTGCCCAGATTGGATGAATCCGTTAACTTTGGGCACTTCCATTTACTTCTCCGATTCCTCAGGAATCGGAGAATAAAAATAATGAGAATAAAAATAATGCTTATATCTGCTAGAACTGCTGAAGAAAATAAAGAAAACCCAACTCAATGTATGTGAAAGGAAACTCCGCCACAGGCCAGCCCACACAGCCCCCAGTGACTGCGTTCCTTCTTACTCATCAGCCGGGCAGAGTTCATTCTCGCTTGAAGTTTTAGCTTCGTCTCAGTCCTGAGAATTAATTCTGACCTTAGATTCAAAAGATTGCATGAGCCCCACCCAAACCTCCGGGGCTCTACCTCAAGCCATCCCTACTCCTAATGGGGCTCCATCTAAGTCATGATAACTAGACTTCTGTCCCCAGGTTTCTGTCTCGACGGCCAGCTTGGCGCACAAGCCTACCTTGCTCTCCACAGCTGTCTCACTGCCCTAGAAACCAGCAGCTTGGCATCCCTAGACTTTGGCAGTACCCACCTCCTCCTGGACACCCTTTGCTTTCACTCTAGCTCACACACATCTCCCCACCTCCTGACCTCGTGTGGGTGGGCCTCACCCACATAATTCCCAGTCTAGATCCAAGTGCTTGCTGCTGTCGCCTGCCTCACCGATGGACTTCCCTCCAGTCCTTAGGATGCCTGGCCACTTCCCCAGTGCTAGCCCACCGCCCACGTTACGACTCTTTCCAGTTTCCTCTATGGGTCTGCTGTGAATGGGGATGCCCTGGACGAGTCCCTGATGGGACGCCTTCACTTTCTGGTAAACTCCCATCATCGCTTTATAAGAAACACCATGTGTGGTCCCGCGGCGGAATATTCTCCTATCATTGATTCCCACGTTATGGCCTGAAAATAGGAGGGCCATGGGTTTACCCTCAGTTCACCTCAGTGATATTGGCTGGAGTAACGGAATCTTTGCAAGTAAACAGGACCAACAGTGGCTCTAGCATTTTTAAACCTGAGGAGCTGAAGTATGCCAGCAGAGGCCTCGCTCCCCAAATCACACAGGCGTCCATGGACGTCACTCAACCCTCCCCTCTGGTTCTCTTGCCAGACGGGCCCGGGAGCACAGCACTGGGGTTGTAGACTTGATCGTATTGCCCAAGGTCCTAAGTCAGTCCCCTGTGTGTTGCAGTTGAGAAGGACAGGGTTGCATCCTCACTGAAGGCCCCACGTGAGACAAGAACCTGATTGCCCCCCATTATTCTCTCTGCATTTTAGGAGAAGGCTCTGTACCAATTCCTGACGTACCCAGTCAAAGGAAGAAGTGAGCTTTGAAATGTTTTCGTTTACAAACACTAGTGGCTTAGCCCTCATGTTCAGTACTTTGCAGTATCAAAACTTCACCGTGGCATGCTCCAGCAGAGATTAGTGAGTCTACGTAATGTCAGGAGTTTACCACCCGGTGAGGCATTAAAAGAAAAAACATGCAGCACAAAAGTTGATTGGCAAACTTGGACAGGACACACTAGCGTACCTGAAATTGAGGAGAAAGTGTGCATGATGACATCACGCTGACTTAAAGTAGACTTCACTGACAGCACGGCCGCATCATTTGCTGAGCCCAGCGCAAAACAAAAATGTGGGACTCTCTGTTCAACAATTATTAAGTTTCAAGATGGTGACAGCACAGCTTTAAACCAAGTGTCAACCCTTTCTGAGCCTGAGGCCCTGTGCTCAGAATTTGGTTTCCAAACACACTATATTCAAAACCCATTTCTAAAAATGTTTGGTTATCCATTCTCTATGGCTAGTTAGCTTTTCTCCTATTATAGTAAATAAAGAGCTGTATCCTTCTTAAGACATTTTCTATTTCACCCTTACCCTCTTGAACAGCTTGACTCTCTGACAGAGGATCTGGAACTAATTTACTCATTTAATCAAGAGCGGAAGAGTGGTTTTCCTTAAAGGAACAGTCCGTTCAGCTTCAATGCATGGCCCTCCGCCCAAAGGCTCCTCAGCTGGAGAGCTGAGCAGGAGAGCAAAGGCAGGAAGCGTTCCTGGATCCTGCCCTGTGAACCCACCAATACCAGCCAAGCCGCACGGGAAGCTCAAACTCTCGGGGAGGGCAGGGGGCTGACTGGAGGGTTGTGGAGGTTCTGGACACTGCTTCTAGAACCCGGGACGCTAAACCCGGAGCTCCCACGTCAGGTGGGGCAGCTGTGTTGTTTCGCACACATGCCAGCCAGATAACCACTCCCTCCAGAAAAAGGCAAAGCCTCTTGAGTCGATACTGCCATGCACTGCAAGGGGAAAGAAAAAAAAGGTTGTGTTTTGTTTTCCTTTTAATAAATTTTCTTCTTTCTTCTCCATTTTTCTCCTATTCGGGTAGAATGAACAGTATTGCTGTTTTCTGTAGGGGTGGATGAGCAGGGCTGAAACCCAAAGGGTAAATCCCCACTTTCCTTCTTTTAAAGTTTGGTCTATATTATGAGGCAGTCCTGCGGTCTGTGGAGTCGACATGGAGCTGCAGTGCCGTGAGGGGGAAACAGTGGGCTCTGGAGCTGGCGTTGGGTTCGAGTCCCAGCTCAACACTTCTAGCTGTGACCAGGCAGATTACTTCATGTCTACACCGAAGTCTCTGTAAAATGAGTAATAATTCCCTTACTGGGTAGGGCTGTGGTGGGGATTAAATGAGTTAATTCACGCAAGGTACTTAGAACAGTGCTTGGCATCAGGAAGACTGTCCTTTGCTACTGCTAGCACTACTACTACTTATTATTATTAGTTGACCCGGGTAGGGGAAAAATCATGCAGTTCTAAAGACAAATTTGCTAATTTTGGTACCTGCCAGTTTGCTGGCTTTCTGACCCTTTGTTACTTGTCCCTTTGGCTATGTCTCTAGGAAAGATACACCCAGAGATCTGTCTTTTCCTTACATGATTCCAGAGTCTGAATGAGACCTTGAGGGCTGGGAGGCTCTCCTGATAAACTACTCTTCTTACAGATCAGACGCCTACACCCAGCGAAGGGCTGAACTGGACATTCAAAGGTGAAGGTCATTTTCCCCTGGTGTTTTTGTTGAAATCTCTCCTTGAGATCTTTTCCTTCCTTCTGAGGTACGTGTTCCTGTAAAGTCAGCTGACATTTTTATACTATTAATTCACTACCATATAATCCCTTCTTCAGATACTCAATGGCTGCACCCCACCACAACCCAGTTTCTTAATACCAAACCAACCAACCACACCAACAAGCTCAGGATTCCCGTTTCAAATCACCTCTACATCCTAGGGAGGAGCCCTGTCCTGAAGTGACCGCTGCACATCGAGCCCCAGGAGGCTTAAGGGGCCCTCAGCTCCAGTGGTGAAGCACAGACTCTCCAGTTACAGACTCACCTCTCTGAGGTATGGATTCTGGGCTCAGCAGTATCAATACAGAACTGAACAAGGGAAACATTCTTTCTCCTCATGTGCCTCTTCTAGGGGAAGACTGCCTACTGGTTTTCAGAATTAAAATGCTCCCTTGATCTGACAAGGTCATTTCACATCTGTAGAGTTCCCTGACTTCCCAGGCTCATCCTCTGGCTTGCCTAGAACATTTTTTAAAAATTAGCATACTTTAGTTTTTTAAAACAGGTTCAGGTTTACCAAAAAATTGAGCAGAAAGTACAGTTTCCATAGCTACCTCCTACCAATTTGCACAGTTTCCCGTTATTAATATCGTGTATTAGTGTGGTACATTTGTTATAACTGATAAACCAATATTGATATGTTGTTATTAACTAAAATCCATAGTTTACATTGGCATACACTCTTTGTGTGGTCCAGTTCTATAGGTTTTGACAAATGTATAATGATGTGTATCCACCATTATAGTATCATACAGAATAGTTTCACTGCCCTAAAAATCCCCTGTGCTCTACCTATTCATCCCTTTCTCCCTCCCCCCTCCCCCCTGGCAACCACTGATCTACTTACAGTCACTACAGTTTTACCTTTTCTAGAAAGTCTAGAATCACACAGTATGAAGTCTTTTCAGACTGGCTTCTTTCACTTAATAATATGCACTTAAAGTTCCTCATGTCCTGTAGTTCCTTGATAGATCTAGAACATTTGTATCCAGATTTTTTTTTTTTTTTTTTTTG